>NC_079170.1:67020406-67107250 GCF_947568905.1 Ostrea edulis
GCCGATTTTCTGTTTCTCAGAAGGAATTTTGCCCAGCATTTTTCTTGGAAAAGGTAAAATATAGGTTCATCAAATATTCAAGGATGATCAATCTCCGTTTGTAAGCGTGCAGCAGGGGGTTGAACATGTCGACCGTCACTTCCTGTCGTCACCGGAAGTGATGGAAAGAATCGCAAATTTCAAACTTTTTCCTTTAAATTGAAACTTATACTAGTTAATTAACTCTCTTTCAAAGTGTTAAAAGAATATTGACTCTGTCGGTAGTCAAAACGATTACTTCCGGTTTCTTGATAAAATATCTTTTTACTTTTCGCCTCTTTGTCCCCATAAATCTCGCTTATATTTGAAGTCTTTCATATGATTTTCACATGTCTTAATAAAAGTATCAACTTCTAAAGTTTTGATAATTTTGTTTTACAAAATTGACTTCCGGTCGGTTGTAACCTACTACTTTTTCTTTCTTTAGTCTACTTCTTTTTGTTGAGAACTCTTTCAGATAGAGAAGTGAAATCTTCAGGGAATATAGACAGTAAAGAGTCGCTGTCATTTATAGGAAAACACATCTGAATAGTACTTCCGGTCGTCACCGGAAGTTACGAAAAAGGAGTAAAAAATTCGATAATACATTTCTCATTCATTGTTAAGGCACATTTTCTGATACATTTAAATGGTTTTCGTAGGAATAGAAAGCTCTTTACCGGAAATGGTCTAACGGAAGACCTACTTAGTACTAGTAATGAGTGTCTAGTTATTATTATTTTTTTTCCCTTTCGTCTCCGAGACCGTTGGATGGATTTTCCTGAAACTTTCACAGATTATAGACAACGATGGTACCTCGAGGCATTTTTTTCACTTTTTCAAAATTCACTTCCGTTCGTCAGATACGTCTGATTTTCCGGTTTTTGAAAGAAACTTTGTCCGGGGGTAAACTTGAAAACCACTAAAGATAATCGAATGAAACTTTCAGGGATGATAGATCTATTTTCTCTATGGTGCATGCACGTAATATTTTTTGTTGCCGTCACTTCTGGTCGTCACCGAAAGTGATTAAAGGAATCATGAATTTCAAACTTTTTTTTTCAAATTGAAACCTATCTCGGTTTACTATATCTCGCTCTACTTAACAAAAAATGTTGACCCCACCGGAAGTTGAAACTCCGACTTCCGGTTATATCAAAGAAAGACTATTCATTCTCTCATTTTTCAGTGCCATAAATCTCGGTCATGAAACTAGTTAATGAGTTGAGTTTTACATATATTATAGTCACTATAAATGTCTAGAATAACCTTAAATATTTTTGTAAAATTCATTTCCGGTCGGCAAATACGGCTTATTAGCTGTTTTCGTTGTCTAGCGTTTTTCTCAGAAACGGTAAAAGATAGAGTCACCAAATATTCAGAGTGAATAGATCTCACTTTGTAGGCATGCAGTAGGGGGTTAAGAATGTCAACCGTCACTTCCGGTTGTCACTGGAAGTGATTAAATGAATCATAAATTTCAAACTTTTTTCTTTCAAATTGAAACCTATATCGGTTTACTAGGTCTGGTTCTAATTCTCAAAAAATGTTGACCCCACTGGAAGTTGAATCTCCAACTTCCGGTTATATCAAAGAAAGACTATTCATTCTCTCATTTTTCAGTGCCATAAATCTCGGTCATAAAACAAGTTAATGATTTGAATTTTACATATGTGATAGACACTACAAATGTCTAGAGTAAATTTAAATACTTTTGTGACATTCACTTCCGGTCGTGAGATATGGGGTGGACATATTCAAACCTTGCTTTTTCAGTTTCTCAATAATGAATATAGATATACGCTTGAAACTTGTAGAGTTGATCAACTAACATCAGTCCATTGTACACATACATTTAATTTTTTTGTCCGTCACTTCCGGTCTATACCGGAAGTATTTGAAAAATTGTCGATTTTCCGATTTCTTCGAGTGATTTCTCAGAGATGGCTGGATAGATTTTCTTGACATTTTCAGGAATAATATCTTATGAAATGACCTTGCTATAATTATTTTTGTTTTTACAAAATTCACTTCGGGTTGGATAATATGGCTGATTTTCTGTTTCTCAAAAGGAATTTTATCCAGCATTTTTCTTGGAAAACGTAAAATATAGGTTCATCAATTATTCAGGGATGATAAATTTCCGTTTGCAGGCGTGCAGTAGGGGGTTGAACATGTCGACCGTCACTTCCTGTCGTCACCGTAAGTGATTGAAAGAATTGCAAATTTCAAACTTTTTCTTTTAAATTGAAACCTATACTAGTTTATTAAGTCTCTTTGAAAGTGTCAAAAGAATATTGACTCCGTCGGTAGTCAAAACAACTGCTTCCAGTTTCTTGATAAAATACCTTTTTACTTTTCGTCTCTTTGTCCCCATAAATCTCGTTTATATTTGAAGTATTTCATATGATTTTCACATGTCTTAATAATAGTATCAACTTCTAAAGTTTTGATAATTTTGTTTTTCAAAATTGACTTCCGGTCGGTTGTAACCTACTACTTTTTCTTTCTTTAGTCTGCTTCTTTTTGTTGAGAACTCTTTCAGATAGAGACGTGAAATTTTCAAGGAATATAGACAGTAAAGAGTCGCTGTCATTTATAGGAAAACGCATCTGAATAGTACTTCCGCTCGTCACCGGAAGTTACGAGAAAGGAGTAAAAAAATCGATAATACATTTCTTATTCATTGTTAAGGCACATTTTCTGATACATTAAATGGTTTTCGTAGGAATAGAAAGCTCTTGACCGGAAGTGGTCTAACGGAAGACCTACTCATTACTAGTAATGAGTGTCTAGTTATTAAGGTCTTCCGTTTCCAAAGGAAGACCTTCTAGTGATTCTACTGTTTATTAAGGTCTTCCGTTACCAACGGAAGACCTTATAGTGATTCTACTGTTTATTAAGGTCTTCCGTTCCAGACGGAAGACCTTATAGTGATTCTACTGTTTATTATTAAGGTTTTCCGTCTCAACGGAAGACGTTATAGTGATTCTTATGTTTCTTTTCCTCTATTATTATTAAGGTCTTCCGTCTCCTGCGGAAGACCTTACTATTATTGTTCGCGTTCTTCTTCTTCATTAATATTATTATTAAGGTCTTCCGTCTCCTGTGGAAGACCTTACTATTATTGTTCGCATTCTTCTTCTTCATTATTATTAAGGTCTTCCGTCTCCTGCGGAAGACCTTACTATTATTGTTCGCGTTCTTCTTCTTCATTATTATTATTATTATTATTATTAAGGTCTTCCGTCTCCTGCGGAAGACCTTACTATTATTCTTCGCGTTCTTCTTCTTCATTATTATTATTATTATTATTATTATTATTATTATTATTATTTTCCTTGGTAGTACACGCGTTTTTCTCAGCCATTTCTCGATCGATTTTCACGAAATTTTCAGGAAAGATGTCTTTTGGTGACGAGACTTTGTTTGCAAAGTTTCGTGCTTGACGTCACTTCGGGTCAGGAGTTATCTCCCTTTTAGTGACTTTTTGAAGGGCCTTGTTGTCCACACATCTCCGTTACTTTTGAAGCTAGAGTCTTGAAATTTCTACACAAGATAGAGTAAACATTTTAGAAGATTTGTGGGGGATTCGATTTTACCGGAGGCGACTTGCCTAAAAGCTCGCCTGGACCTGAAAAAATGGATGCCAAAATTTTTCGCCGATTTCGGCGATTTTTCACCTTTGATCTCCAATATCTTTTTTCTTGCAAATATTTTGTTAAGACATGTAGAACAAAAGTTGTGCACATTTACGCGATCTTTTCGAAAATATCAAGATTTAGGAGCTACCCCTTAAATTAGGGATCGAGAAGGGCTCAAAGTCTAGATCAAATATCTCAAAAATCGTTAATATTTTGGTATAAGTCAAAGAACAAAAAATGTTCATCTCAACAATTCAAATCTATTCCTATAAAAATTTAGGTCATATGTTACGTAATAAGGGATTTTAAGGGCCAAAATCATAAATTTTTTACCCCTTGTATCTCGAAAACGACAAATATTTTGAAAAGCAATAAAGAACAAAAGTTTTTCAGAATGATGATCTGAATAATATGTACATTTCGTTTTTTCCCTATGTGGCCCCGTTAGGGAGCTACAGTTTGGCCCATAAATATTTCTTGTAGAGATAACTCGAGAACGGTAAAGAATTTCTAAATACTTGTTGAGCAAAAAATGTTTAAAATGACAAGGCCTTTCTTACGATATCAAGCAAAACGGGCTGGCCCTTTAAATTAGGGGTTCAGAAGGGTTCAAATGTTTTTGAGAATATCTCAGAAACTATTAATATTTTATAATAAGTTGTAGAAGCGGAAATGTTCATCTCAACGAGCTTGATCTTATGAAATCAAAAAGTAGGTCATATGTTACGTAATTAGAGATTTTAAGGGCCAAAATCGTAAATATTTGACGCCTCATATCTTTAGAACGACATATTTTTTGAAAAGCATTATTGAACAAAAGTTGTTCAATGTGTCATAACCTATCGATCAATATCAAAAAATGGGTCTGTGGGCCTCATGGCTCGCCTGTAGAGTCGATTTTTGTCGATATCAGTCGATTTCAAAAACTTGTAACTGGTAAATATTTTGTAAGGACATATTGAACAAAAGTTGTTCAGTTTATCGAGATATATCGATTGATATCAAGAAATAGGCCTATGGTCCTAATGGCTCGCCTGTAGAGTCGATTTTTTGTCGATATCGGTCGATCTCAATAACTTTTTACAGGTAAATATTTTGTAAAGACATATAGAACTAAAGTTGTTGAGTCTATAGAGGGCTAACAAATGACATCAAGAAATAGGCCCGCGGGCCTTATGGCTCGCCTGGAGAGTCGAATTTCAAACGAATTTCACCGCAACTTTGCTTCAGAAGCTTATGATATGAAAAATTGATTATATCTAAAGTGTCTTAAAGTCGGAAACTAAATTGGGACTCATTTGTCTTTTTTTTTTTTTTAACTCAGAGTGCATCAACAAATCGGACGGAAGACCTACTCGTTGCTCGCAACGAGATCGTGTCTAGTTATTATTATTTTCCTTGGTAGTACACGCGTTTTTCTCAGCCATTTCTCGATCGATTTTTACGAAATTTTCAGGAAAGATGTCTTTTGGTGACGAGACTTTGCTTGCAAAATTTCGTGCTTGACGTCACTTCCGGTCAGGAGTTATCTCTCTTTTAGTGACTTTTTGAAGGGCCTTGTTGTCCACACATCTCCTCCGTTACTTTTGAAGCTAGAGTCTTGAAATTTCTACACAAGATAGAGTAAACATTTTAGAAGATTTGTGGGGGATTCGATTTTACCGGAGGCGATTTGCCTAAACGCTCGCCTGGACCTGAAAAAATGGATGCCAAAATTTTTCGCCGATTTCGGCGATTTTTGACCTTTGATCTCCAATATCTTTTTTCTTGCAAATATTTTGTTAAGACATGTAGAACAAAAGTTGTGCACATTTACAAGATCTTTTCGAAAATATCAAGATTTAGGGGCTAGCCCCTTTAATTAGGGATCTAGAAAGGCTCAAAGTCTAAATCAAATATCTCAAAAATCGTTAATATTTTGGTATAAAACAAGGAACAAAAAATGTTCATCTCAACAATTCAAATCTATTCATATAAAAATTTAGGTCATATGTTACGTAATAAGGGATTTTAAGGGCCAAAACCATAAATTTTTTACCCCTTGTATCTCGAAAACGACAAATATTTTGAAAAGCAATAAAGAACAAAAGTTGTTCAGAATGATGATCTGAACAATATGCATATTTCGTTTTTACCCTATGTGGCCCCGTTAGGGAGCTACAGTTTGGCCCCTAAAAATTACTTCTAGAAATAACTCGAGAACGGTAAAGAATTTCTAAATACTTGTTGAACAAAAAAGTGTTTGAAATCTCATGACCTTTCTTACGATATCAAGCAAAAGGGGCTGACCCTTTAAATTAGGGGCCCAGAAGGGTCCAAAGGTTTATGAGAATATCTCAGAAACTATTAATATTTTGTAATAAGTCATTGAAGCGGAAATGTTCATCTAAACGAGCTTGTTCTTTTCAAATCAAAAAATAGGTCATATGTTACGTAATAAGGGATTTTAAGGGCCAAAATCATAAATAATTGACGCCTCATATCTTGAAAACGACAAATATTTTGAAAAGCATTATTGAACAAAAGTTGTTCAGAACGATAATCTAAACAATATGTACATTTCGTTTTTTCCCTATGTGGCCCCGTTAGGGAGCTACAGTTTGGCCCCTAAATATTTCTTGTAGAGATAACTCGAGAACGGTAAAGAATTTCTAAATACTTGTTGAGCAAAAAATGTTTAAAATGACAAGGCCTTTCTTACGATATCAAGCAAAACGGGCTGGCCCTTTAAATTAGGGGTTCAGAAGGGTCCAAATGTTTTTGAGAATATCTCAGAAACTATTAATATTTTATAATAAGTTGTAGAAGCGGAAATGTTCACCTCAACGAGCTTGATCTTATGAAATCAAAAAGTAGGTCATATGTTACGTAATTAGAGATTTTAAGGGCCAAAATCGTAAATATTTGACGCCTCATATCTTTAGAACGACATATTTTTTGAAAAGCATTATTGAACAAAAGTTGTTCAATGTGTCATAACCTATCGATCAATATCAAAAAATGGGTCTGTGGGCCTCATGGCTCGCCTGTAGAGTCGATTTTTGTCGATATCAGTCGATTTCAAAAACTTGTAACTGGTAAATATTTTGTAAGAACATATTGAACAAAAGTTGTTCAGTTTATCGAGATCTATCGATTGATATCAAGAAATAGGCCTATGGTCCTAATGGCTCGCCTGTAGAGTCGTTTTTTTGTCGATATCGGTCGATCTCAATAACTTTTTACAGGTAAATATTTTGTAAAGACACATAGAACTAAAGTTGTTGAGTCTATAGAGGGCTAACAAATGACATCAAGAAATAGGCCCGCGGGCCTTATAGCTCGCCTGGAGAGTCGAATTTCAAACGAATTTCACCGCAACTTTGCTTCAGAAGCTTATGATATGAAAAATTGATAAAATCTAAAGTGTCTTAAAGTCGGAAACTAAATTGGGACTCACTTGTCTTTTTTTTTTTTTTTTAACTCCGAGTGCATCAACAAATCGGACGGAAGACCTACTGGTTGCTCGCAACGAGATCGTGTCTAGTTATTATTATTATTGTTCTTTTTCTTACCGATTTTAGGGATGATAGAAGGTGACTTGTAGCTCTGTAATAAGGTTTATCATTGCCATCCGTCACTTCCGTCAGTCACCGGAAGTGAATAAAAGAAACGTCAAATTTCAAAATTATGCTTTTGAAATAAAACTTGCACAGATTAATTCGGTCTCTTTCGGTGTTTCAAAAAATGTTACACTTACCGGAAGTTTAACCAACAACTTCCGATTTTTAGAGAAAAATTTCAGAAATTGTTCTTTCTTTGCTATCATACCTCTCGCTTATAAATCAAGTATTTGTTATGATTTTCACATATATAATTGACATTATCAATCTTCAGAGTATAGTGCATTATTGGTTGTTTTTTTTCAAAATTCACTTCCGTTTGTTAAATATCTACGATTTCTGGGGTTTCTTTTCCTGGCGTCTTCTCATAAATAATCAAAGATTGAGTCCTGAAACTATCAGGAAAGTTAAATGGTGACTTGTAGATGTGAAATACGTGTTTCAATTTTGTTGCCGTCACTTCCGTCATCCACCGGAAGTACCTTAAAATATGTAATTTTTCTTTTTTTTTTTTTAATTCTCATACTCATAACATTATTTAATAGAGTGTAACAAGTCATACCATTTCCACCGGAAGTTGGTTGTTCGAAACCGGAAGTTGTCCGAAAACTCAGTATTTTTCATGAAAATTTTTAGTGTGGGTTCCTACACAGTCAATTTGAAATTCTTATTCGTTTTATGGACTCCAGAGATACTTGAAAGTAAATAAAACGAAACCGAAATTGTTTATAATTGATAAACCATGGCTTACATGTACGTGTTATTCACTGTATTTTTTCCCCTAAAAATAGGTCTTTATTCCTTTCATGTATAGTCGTTTTTCACTAATTGAATTCTCCCAGTCAAGATCTTAACTCGTCAGAAATTGGACGGAAGACCTATTCGTTGCTCGCAACGAGAACAATTCTAGTTATTATTATTTTTTTTTTTCCTTTCGTCTCCGAGACCGTTGGATGGATTTTCCTGAAACTTTCACAGGTTATAGAGAACGATGGTACCTCGAGGCATATTTTTCATTTTTTTCAAAATTCACTTCCGTTCGTCAGATACATCCGATTTTCTGGTTTTTGAAAGAAACTTTGTCACGGGGGTAAACTTGAAAACTACTAAAGATAATCGAATGAAACTTTCAGGGATGATAGATATATTTTCTCTATGGTGCATGCACGTAATATTTTTTGTCGCCGTCACTCCCGGTCGTCACCGGAAGTGATTAAATAAATCATCAATTTCAAACTTTTTTCTTTCAAATTGAAACTTATATCAGTTTACAAAGTCTCATTCTAATTCTCAAAAAATGTTGACCCCACCGGAAGTTGAATCTCCAACTTTCGGTTATATCAAAGAAAGTCTATTTATTCGCTTATTTTTCAGTGCCATAAATCTCGGTCATGAAACAAGTTAATGAGTTGAGTTTTACATATATTATAGTCACTATATATGTCGACAGTAACGTCAAATATTTTTGTAAAATTCACTTCCGGTCGTTAGATGTCGTGTGGACAAATTCAGACATTGTTTCTCTGATATCTCCGGAAAGAGTATAGATATACACTTGCAACTTGCAGGAGTTATAGATTAGCAATAGTCCATCTTAAACATATTTTATATATGAGTGTACGTCACTTCCGGTTTCAACAGGAAGGGGTTGAAAAATTTACTATATTCAAATTTTTTCAACACGATTTCTCAGAGATTGCTAAATGGATATTCTTGTTAATTATGAAGATGATAGAGAATTCTAGTAACCTTAGACACGATCTTTCATTTTTATAAAATCTACTTCCGTTCGTAAGATATGTCCGATTTCCATTTTTCAAAAAATCATCTTGTCCGGGGGTAATCTCAAAAACGACTGAAGAGGAACAAATGAAACTTTCAGGTATTATAGATCTCTCGATTGTATAGTGCATGCACATTAAATTGTTTTTCGTTATCACTTCCGGTCGTAACCGGAAGTGATTGAAATAATCACTAATTTCAAACTTTTTCTTTGAAATTGAAACCTACACTAGTTTATTAAGTCTCTTTCAAAGTATTTGAACAATGTTGACCCCGTCGGTAGTCAAAACGGCTACTTCCGGTTTCTCGATAAAATACTCTGATACCTTTCGTCTTTGTGTCCCCCATCAATCTCGTTTATATTTCAAGTGTTTGATATGATTTTCAAATATCTTAAGAACAGTATCAACATCTTGAGTTAAGACTAATTTATTTTTCAAAATTCACTTCCGGTCGGTAGTAATCCACTACTATATCTTTCTTTAGTCTGCTTCTTTTTCTTCAGAACTCTTTCAAATAGAGACGTGAAACCTTCAAGGAATATAGAGAACAGGGAGTCACTGTGGTTTATGGAAAAACACATCTGAATATTACTTCCGGTCGTCACCGGAAGTTACGAGAAATGGGTGAAAACTTCATTAACAAACCTCTCATGTCTTGAAAAGGCACATTATCTGATATATTTGAATAATTCTCGTAAGAACAGAAAGCTATGTACCGGAAATGTTCAAACGGAAGACCTACTCATTACCAGTAATGAGTGTCTAGTTATTATTATTTTTTTTTTTCCCTTTCGTCTCCGAGACCGTTGGATGGATTTTCCTGAAACTTTCACAGATTATAGAGAACGATGGTACCTCGAGGCATTTTTTTTCATTTTTTCAAAATTCACTTCCGGTCGGAGGATATGTCAAATTTTCGTCTTTTTACAAGATATCTTGTCCAGCGTTTTTCTCAGAAACGGTAAAAGATAGAGTCACCAAATTTTCAGAGTTAATAGATCTCACTTTGTCGGCGTGCAGTAGGGGGTTAAAAATATCGGCCGTCACTTCTGGTCGTCACCGAAAGTGATTAAAGGAATCATGAATTTCAAACTTTTTTCTTTCAAATTGAAACCTATATCGGTTCACTAGGTCTCGTTCTAATTCTCAAAAAATGTTGACCCCATCGGAAGTTGAATCTCCAACTTTCGGTTATATCAAAGAAAGACTATTCATTCTCTCATTTTTCAGTGCCATAAATCTCGGTCATGAAACTAGTTAATGAGTTGAGTTTTACATATATTATAGTCACTATAAATGTCTAAAGTAATGTCAAATATTTTTGTAAAAATTGCTTCCGGTCGGCAAATACCGCTTATTAGCTGTTTTCGTTGCCCAGCGCTTTTTTCAGAAACGGTAAACGATAGAGTCATCAAGTTTTCATAGTTACTAGATCTCACTTTGTAGACGTGCAGTAGGGGGTTAAGAATGTCGGCCGTCACTTCCGGTCGTCGCCGGAAGTGATTAAATGAATCATAAATTTCAAAGAAAGACCAACCATTCTCTCATTTTTCAGTGCCATAAATCTCGATTATGAAACAAGTTAAGGAGTTGAGTTTTACATTTATTATAGTCACTATAAATGTTTAGAGTAACATTAAACATTTTTGTAAAATTCACTTCCGTTCGTTAGAAATGATGTGGACAAATTCAGACTTTATTTCCCTGATATCTCCGGAACGAGGATAGATATACACTTGAAACTTGCAGAAATTATAGATTGGCGGTAGTCCATCTTAAACATATTTGTATATGAGTGTACGGCACTTCCGGTTTCAACAGGAAGTGGTTGAAAAATTTACTATATTCAAATTTTTTTCGACACGATTTCTGAAAGATGTCTAAATGGATTTTCTTGCCAATTATGGAGATGATAGAGACTTGTCGTACCCTTAGACACGATTTTTCATTTTTACAAAATCTACTTCTGTTCGTAAGATATGTCCGATTTCCATTTTTTTTAAAAATCATCTTGTCCGGAGGTAATCTCAAAAACGACTAAAGAGGAACAAATGAAACTTTGAGGTATTATAAATCTCTCGATTGCATAGTGCATGCACATTAATTTTTTTTTTCGTTATCACTTCCGGTCGTAACCGGAAGTGATTGAAAGAATCACTAATTTCAAACTTTTTCTTTTAAATTGAAACCTACACTAGTTTATTAAGTCTCTTTCAGAGTATTCAAAGAATGTTGACCCCGTCGGTAGTCAAAACGTCTACTTCCGGTTTCTCAATAAAATACTATTAAACCTTTCGTCTTTCTGTCCCCATAAATCTCGTTTATATTTCAAGTGTTTGATATGATTTTCAAATATCTTAAGAACAGTATCAACATCTAGAGTTAAGACAATTTTATTTTTCAGAATTCACTTCCGGTCGTTAGTAAGCCACTACGTTTTCTTTTTTTACTCTGCTTCTTTTTCTTCAGAACTCTTTCAAATGGAGACGTGAAACTTTCAGGGAATATAGACAATAGAGAGTCGCTGTGGTTTATGGGAAAACACATCTGAATATTACTTCCGGCCGTCACCGGAAGTTACGAGAAATGGGTGACAACTTCATTAACACACCTCTCATGCCTTGAAAAGGCATTCTCTGATATATTTGAATGATTCTCGTAAGAACAGAAAGCTATGTACCGGAAGTGTTCAAACGGAAGACCTACTCATTACTAGTAATGAGTATCTAGTTATTATTATTATTATTATTTGACCAAATTTTGTGCAGGAGTTTTCTCAAAAACTATACAGTGGTTTTCAGTGAAACTTTCAGGAAATTTGCATTTTATTATGAACTTTGTTTATCACAAAAAAAAAATTGGGAAAATTCTATTTCGGTTTCAAGTTATGGACAATTTCCTGATTTTCAAATGGAACTTTGTCTGCGGGTTATCTACAGGAAGGGCTAAAGATATGAATTGGAGACTTATTAGATATGATGTAACATGACTTATAGATTTGCATAAGCACTATTGCGTACGTCGTCATCAATTCCGGTCGCTACCGAAAGGGAATTTAAAAAATGGATTTTTTCAACTTTTTTGTTTTTTAATGTTTTTCTTTGATAAAGGTAAGATAAATAGAGACTCTTTATAGAATGCTGAACATGATATTTGTTTTTAAATTGATCAAACCAAACTCTAGATATTTGTAATTTTCATTTCGAAGTGAGGTCCTCGCTAACCTAATGGTTAGCGTGGTGGATTTTTGGCAAAAATGGAGTAGAGTGTGAAAATTTAAATTGGAGAGACAAAGTTAGAAACATTAAGCAAACTTTTAATTTATGGAGACAGAGATCCTTAGCAGTTCAAGGTAGAGCCACTTTAATTAATACCTTGTTCATGTCTAAATCATGGTACTCATTGTCAGTTATATCGATTCCACAATGGGCTAGAGACAGTATTCAAAAGGAGTGTACCAATTTTTTATGCTATTTTGGCTCACACCTGGTATCTTATAAAACAATAATTGGTGAAAAACACAATGGTGGTTTGAAAATAGCTGATATCTATCTAAAAATGTTATCATTTAGACTAAAGTTTCTTGCAAAGCACTTTTGTTGTAATAAAGATTTTCTGTGGAAACATATTTTTAGATATTTCCTATCAAAGATTCAAAATTTAGGAGCAGGAATGGAGATTTTTTTACTACAGTTTAAGAAAACAGATTTAGAGGGTCTACCACAGTTTTACAATGAATTATTTTGTGCATGGTATGCCATAAAAGATTATATCATTGTTGCAGAAAAAGAAAATGATGTTTTTAATTATTGTCTGTTTTTCAATCCGAAAGTACAAAGAAGAAACAAAATGTTGAATTGGAGAGATTTTATTAGTGCTAGTATTACACATGTCAAGGATATTTCATATGAAGTAATTCCGGGATTTTTACCAATACCATGTATTGTGGAGATTTTTCAAGAACAAAATTCAGAGGTAAATGTCTCACTGATTACAAAAAATTATAAGGATTTGTTATTATCTATTCCAGAAGAATGGAAAATGAGTACAAAAGAACATGTTTTCAGCCAAATTTTGATATTTCATATAGAGATCAAAGGATAGTGTTCCAATCCGGTACAGTACAAATATTTTATAATTTGTTAGTTCAAAAAATGTTTCAAGAACCGGTGTCAAATATTTATTGGCGAGATAAACTTGATATGAATGATAAATCATCCATTGAAAAGCGATGGGAAACGGTATGGGTGTTATACAAAACACCAGATATTACTGAACTGGATTTCAAAAATTTTCACAATATTATATTTACATATGAGAAACTTTTTAAGATAGGGAAGTCTGATTTTAAAATATGTCCAATTTGTATGCTAGAATGCGAGGATATAATGCATTTATTTATTAGACGTAAAGAGTTGGCTGAATTTAAGAACAATTTTGTTATTTATCATCTTGAATCGTTATTGAAAGATTGTGAAAGTGATGTCTTTAACAGATTAAACTTTGAAGAAATATTCATGACAGCATTACATAAGGGTATCAAAAACGTGAATGTATTTTTTGTAAATTATTTTATATCAGTATGCAGATTTTGTATTTATAGAAGAAGACATATTTTTTTGCAAAGTGAAAAGAAAATTGATATTGAAAGGCTTTGTAGATATACATTGAGACATTACATTTCATATAACCATTATCAATTGACTGTTTTAGAAAAGAAAATGAACCTGTTTAAAAAGTTTTTCTTACATAGAAATCCTCTATTGAAAGAAACAGAGGGAATATTATTGTTCATATTTTAGATACAAAGTGTTTTAAATGTGATTGTAACTGATGATTAGTCTGTGATATCTGTTTAAATGTTAATCAATAAAAAAAAAGCGTGGTGGATTTTCATGCTGGCGCCCCGGGTTCAATCCCCCAGATTACTCGAATATTTTTTCCCACTTTATAACAAATGAAGAATTTAAGGTTATCTACTGGACACGGAAAGAACGGAAGACCGTCTTGTTGCCATAGCAACAAGTTTCCAGTTACTATTATTATTATTTTTTCTCCAAAACTATACAGTGGTTTTCAGTGAAACTTTCAGGAAAAATGCATTATATTATGAAAGTTGTTTATCACAAACAAAATTGGGAAAATTCCATTTCGGTTCCAAGTTACATGTATGGACAATTTGCTGATTTTTTACTCGTAAATATTTTGTTTAGACATACATAACAAAAGTTGTACAGTTTATTAAGATCTTTCGTGCCGTATCAAGAAATGGGCCCATGGTCCTCTTGGCTTGCCTGACCCATTGAATTTCTGTTACAATGATTAACTTTTTTCTTACGTAACGTTTGATAAGACATGTAGAATAAAAGTTGTTCAGTTTTGCAAGATCTATCTAATGATATCAAAAAATAGGCCTCCGGCGTCATGGCTCGCATGAACAGTCGAATTTGTATCACAATTAATAACATTAATAACTTTTTTCTCGAGAAACTTTTGACAAGACATGTAGAACAAAAGTTGTTCAGTTTCACAAGCGTTAACTAACGATGTTACGAAATAGGCCTGCGGGTCTCATGGCTCACCTGAACAGTTGGGTTATTGTTGCAATCTATAACATTTTTGTTAAGAAACTTTTGATAAGACATCTAGAACAAAAGTTGTTCAGTTTTGCAAGATCTTTCGACAAACATCATGAAAATGGCGAACAGGCCTCATGGCTCGCCTGAACAGTTTGATTAGTGTCAAAATTACTTTTTTTTTCAAGAATCTTTTGATTAGACATGTAGAACAAAAGTTGTTCAGTTTTGCAAGATCTTTCAAACGATATCAAAAAAGGTCCACGGGCCTTATGACTCGCCTTAGCAGTCTGATAAATGTCACAGTCAATAACTTTTTTCCCCAGAAAAGTTTGATAGGACATGTAGAACAAAATTGGTTCAGTTTTGCGAGATATATCTAGAATGATATCTAAAAATAGGCCTCTGGGCGACATGATTCGCCTGATCAGTCGAATTTGTATTGCAGTAAATAACATTATTAACTTTTTTGTCGAAAAAAGGCTGACCCCTTTAATTAGTGGCCGAGAGCAGCAGAGAGTCTTTAATTTATAACACTTAAATGATCAATATTTGTAAAACATTACCGAAGCTAAATTGTACGTCTAGACAATATATTTGTATCATTATTTATGAACGAAAATCTCAGTCAAATTCTTATCTCATCACATCTAAAATTGGACAGAAGACCCACTCGTTGCTCGCAACGAGATCGCATCTAGTTTATTCTTATTATTCCTCTTCTTTAGTGAGAAATTTGTCCACGCGATTTTATGAAAGTGCTTCGACAGATCCACTTCAAACTTCTTGAGCTGATAGAGGGTCATTAGGAGAGATGCGATCAAATTTTCAAAATGGCCGCAGTTTTAAAATGGCACCCAAAAACCTTTAAAAATCAAGGTTGTCGGATTTCAACCAGATTCTATTTCTAGGGTAATTTGGTGACCTCAAGTCCATTTCCACCATGAAAATATTTTTTGAGCCGCCATTTTCAAAATGGCCGCCATATACCGAAATATTTGAAAGTGTTAACTTCTCTACAACATTTCGGTTCTGGGGTAAATGGAGGGTCTGCAGTTCATTTCTAGCATCAGTATTTTCTTCCAATCTATTTTCAAATGTTTCAAAATGGCCGCCATTGAAGAAAATGGCGGCCAAAAATCAAGTTCGTCGGATGTCAACCAAATTCAGTTCAAAGGGTTTTTTGAGGATCCTGAGTGCATATTTGGCATCAAAAACCACTTCTGACAACCAAATATGGTTCATAGGGTTTTTTGAGGATCCTGGGTGCATCTCTGGCATCAAACACCAATTCTCACATGGGGAGGTGTTCGGAGACATTTGTGTTGGCATCCCAACACAGTTATAGCTCGTTATTATTCTTTTTCTTCGGTACTTTTTTGTCCGGTAGTGTTCTCAGAAACTACAAAAGGGATCGATATGAAACTTTCCAGGATGATAATATAGCGTGTGTAGTTGTACATACCGATAGCCGTTTTGTCTGTACGTGCATGCACGCGGATGCACGTGCACTGCAATTTTGGTAGAAAAAAGTGGAAAATAAGAATATTAAAGGGATCGATATGAAACCTAAATAGGATGATAGTATATCATTTGTAGATATGAAGAAAAAAAACGATACTTATTTTGTCTGCACGCGCGTGCATGCGCATGCACGTGCATTACAAAATGTGTGCACTAACTTTGGAATCAGTCTAACCTTTTTGTTGTTCATTGAAATGGCTTGATATTCATATGATAGGTAGATATTGAGACCTTTAACTGATTTGCATTGTCAAAATTACCAATTTGCACGCGCATGCACGTGCGCCTTTTTTGATAGGATAATACTAAAACGTTTGTAACTATCTTATTTATGAAGCGAATGAGTTGATATTCACAGTATAGTTCAATAATATATGTATCTTTATATTAGTGTAACAAACAAAGCCAACACACGTACGCATGTGCGTTCATCGTTTTTCAAATGTTCAATTCTTAAAGGACGATAACGTTTTTCTTTTTCATCAAATTATATTGATATTAAAGGTTTAGATGTGTCTGGGTAGTCCTTACAAATTGCTGTTGTTAAAATTACTGTTCAACACGTGCATGCACGTGTGCTGAATTCTGATTGGATGATTTTAAAATCGCTATAACTCCCTTATATTTGATGGAAACGTTATGAAATTCATACTGTGGGTATATGATACAAATGTATGTTGAATGACATCAACAAACGTGCGGAATCACACACGTACGGGCGTGTATGCACGTACGACGGGTTCTTTCATTTCTTGGTACTGAAATGACGATATTGAACGTACATGTAATTAAAGTCTTAAATAAAATTAATTTTGCTATAGGTTTACAATGACATCACTTCTTAATTTGGGGAGGTTTGGGGAACATATGTAACGGTCCCCGTTACAATTAGAACTAGTTTTGAAATGAATTTCTAAATTTTATAACAGCAATTAAATATACATCTGTATTTTCAAGCTAGTAACGAAGTACTTAGCTACTGGGCTGTTCGAGACCCTCAGGGACTAACAGTCCACCAGCAGAGGCCTCGACCCAGGGGTCATAAGGTAAAATTTATACGGTACCGATTTTGATGTCCCAGATGCGCATTTCGACAAATAATGTCTCTTCAGTGATGCTCAACCGAAATGTTTGAAATCCGAAATAGCAATGAAGTTTTAGTGCTATTATAAGGAAAAACAGTGTGCCAAAAAAGTGGAGTCAAATTCGTTTAGGGATAAGAGCTATGCGTGAGGGAGATAAAACTTAAAGACCGAGTTTTTCGACCGGTCGGTTTACCTCAGGTAAGTTTAGTTGGGGGACGGAGCTAATTTTAAGCAGGTGTGAAGCCCCGAGGGAAGAATTGTAGCTTGTGCATAGCTTCCTGAATACACGGATTGTTACCTGTGTTACCTGTACGTTTTCGTAAGATAAATCATAAGTGTAATTATTTTTCTTGTGCATATTATTCAAAATATTGATTAAAAAAAATTAATCAAACATGTTAAAACACGATAAATTTATTTTGTAATTGAGGACGTTAGCCATTGAAAAATTAGGCAGAAAATTCTTAATTATAATCATGATGAAATAAAGTAAACTATCTACAGCTAGTCTGTTCTTTACTGCCACAAATGTCCGACGTAAGGCTGTCTTTCAAGGTTTGGATATCATGCTCGGACTTTACAAATAACACAGTCAGGCATGATGTCTCTCTTGTATCCGTGAGTCTGCCAAACATACAGATTCCTACGAGAATCCCATCGTACTGCGGTGGATTTCCTGGCGATATAACGACCATCGTCCCACACCCCACGATGAATCAACATAGTCCAGAATTTCTTATAAAGTTTTTTCTGTTAGATTTATTTTTTCTGGACGGCACACGGGATTCTCTGGCCACAAAAGTTGTCTGTGCGACTCGTCCATAACGCACGGCCTACACCAACAGTCAGGACATTCAGCTCTTCCGGCATTTCCCTCAATAGCTGGTCCAGGCGAAGAGGGTACTTCCTCAGATATAACTTCTTCTTCCTCGGCATCCCAATCCCAACCATTGTATGCAAAAAGGGCCCTTGCAGCAGATAATTTCTCTTCTGATAGAGTTGCGGTTACTTTGTTGCCATGTTTCGTCGTAGATTGACGCTGATAAAATTTCAACTGAATATAAACGGAATTTTAATGACGTATTTACTCATAATTAAAATTTTGATAATATATAAACACGACATTTCCAATGAAAGTCGGTACAGTCTCTTGAGCATAAAATCCATGTCCATGTAAATTATGTTCTAACCATCCATAATTTTCTATCGCACCTCTTCCTAAACACAACCCATCATAATTTATTATAATTGATGTAATTATATGTAAGATTTTCTACTTAATACATTATATTTTATTACTATAGATGTAATACAAATCCATAATTTTCTTATCAAAACTTTCTCTATTGAGCTGGCATACTACGCGGTAAACATCAAAAGATTTCACGGACGCCTCGATCGAGAGACGAGGTGGACAATGTATACACACGGATTAGTAACTAAATGTCCATTAATTTCTATCATCCAATCTGAAGCTAAATTTCTCCTGATTGACAGGGGTTTACAGACTAGGTAAAATTGAAGGCGGTGCTTATTTCTTCGGTCTTTTATTTTGAAATGAATTTCTAAATTTTATAACAGCAATTAGATATACATCCGTATTTTTAAGCTAGTAACGAAATACTTAGCTACTGGGCTGTAGAGATCTTCGGGGAATATATTTTGCAAGAAATAAAAAAAAAAACAATAAGGGGAAATAAAATGGAATTGAGGGGACAATTACTCTAGAAATGATATTTAAAAAGATTGTGGAAGTCCTCATTGATAATATATGTATTTACGTAATTTGAGTATATTAAGTACAGACTCTGTGACGTTTTACTTCGAATTTGAACAAACGTTGAAGAAACACAGAACAAACGATGAATAAACAGTGTGTGTACGCGAAACGTAGCTTCGCGAATGGTAGTGAGGGATTGGTGATCAGTGAATGTACAAGGAATACAAAGGGAATCATTTATATCGAATTGTTTGTGTGTTATCCAGGCATCGTACTTGGCAGAAAGGTGAAGATAATGAAATGATCAATCTCAAAAATCATATCAGCTATACAAAATAGAGAGTTGGGCAAGCACGGACTCCAGATATACCAGAGGTGGGATCAGATGCATAGGAGGAGTAAGCACTCCCTGTCGACCGGTTACACTCGCCGTAAGCCCTATATCTTGATCAGGTAAACGAAGTTATCTGTAGTCAAATCAGTGTGCAAAGAATGGCCTACCAATCGACATGAAACACGTCAGCCAACATTTGACCCATTGATAGGTTATAACGACCATATAATTTGAGAAGGACTGGCTTTGAATGGGACTGTTCAAACTCCTGTACCATTTACTTGTTTATCAGTAGCCTGCCTCGATTACAAACTGATCAAACGCAGAATAAGCTCTTGCGTATCGAATCAGTTGAAAGATGCAAACACAATATGGATGTGATAATGGAATATTGCTACATAAATATGGGAAGTTGAGTTGAGCTGTTAGTTTGTTGTTACTATCTATTTTCAATAAAATATCAAATTATGAAGCAGACCTGGACGATTCTGGTTTGTATTTTTGTTGTAGTTCACAGGGATATATCGAGTCGACATATGAATGAAAATTTGTAATGTTAATGGATAAAACGTCGGCGATCTACTTAAATGTCGAATTGAAGGCCACAGCAATATATGCTTTCTTCTCAAGTAAACGTTTTTTTTTTTAAATATTAATATAAACGTAGGTAAGAATTTGTGTCCATGGGAATTCCAACAGACTGTTAGAAAACCTGATCGCCAAAGACTACGAAGATATTGTCATAAGGAACTCCACCATGTTTTTAATTTCAACATCAGAGTACTTGTGCGTGGAATCAGAGTGGTGTTAAACAACGTAATTTTTGGATGACTGGTCACTAGATATGAATGTTTCTGTTCTCCCTTTTCGTTAAGGGAACAACTCTCTATGATATAAAAGGTCTAGCCTTTACTTCATCGTGAGGACTGATCTTTTGAAGTGTTGCAAAGTCATACATTTTCATCCTTACCTGAGAAAAGGTTTGTTGTTTGAAATTTACCAAAAGTTTTATTAGAATCCGCATTTGATTTACATCTTTCCTGGCATATGTAGTGGCATAGTGCGTTTGAAGTTTCTCCTTCACAGCTGTTAATATTTTCGTGAGGAGCAACGATTGGGGCTTGGTAGACCATTTACGGGATCAATCAATGTATCTTTGTTTGTAAATGGTTTTATGTAGCTTAGGAATCTAGTATAAGTACGGTAACTCATTTTCATTCAACCCATTAACTGGGATATCAAATGTGGCTAAAACTGAAGCATGGTTTTGAAGAACTTCATCTTTTCAAAGAGCAGCTGTAGTATAAGTACGATTACCAAAAGTGGAATGAATGCCAAGTTAATTCGTTTAAAATACAGTTTTAATTATGCGCCTTACAAATAATGACAATGTTGTTACAAGCTTTGTCAGCTGGAACCAAACCACACTCCTCATGTAACCTTTCTAAATATTTTAAAACTTCTGGTTTACTAACACAGAAAGATAAATTGTACGTACTTTTGGTTTGGTTTGTCTAATGTGGGTTTTTTAATATTCCTTTTATATTACAATCCATTTTGACAATGTATCAAGTTCTTTATTTTTCATATTTAGCTCATCGTCTGGAATACTCCTCAACACAATTCATAATAGAGATAAAGTTTTGTCATCAACTTCATGACCGAGGTTCTCTGTATTTAGGTCATTTTAGAATAAGTTATCCGAGATCTTCATTTTCAACTATATCAACATCATCAGTAGTTACATGTCCAGCTGGACTATAATAACGAAGACGAATAACAAGAACACGTAGGTGACGGTAATGGAATACATGTTAGTTGGCCCCGGAGACCATCATATGATTGTAACCTGCGTTCAAATTTCTTGCATCAACACATAACACTCTTAAATAGCATGTGCTTTTTGGAGATTGCAGGTTTTTGAAACATATCTGCTGCTGGAATGTTGCTTTACTTATTAAGTGAATACTCAAGGTTGCGGATTCTACCATGGATTTATTTCTTCTATCTTTAAAATCCATGCAATACTTGAATCAATATTTTGAATTATAACCTGCAATATTTACCTACCCTGGGTAGGTCACTAATTACCTGTGATAAACCTTATCGATATTCTATGAAATAACATTTGTTAAAGTTAATATCATATATGTCGTGTTTTAATTTATCAACGCCTCTGCCCAATACAAAACCTGTATTTTTAAGTTGCATAATGTTTTGTTCCTATTTGCACATACTTGAGTTAAATGATGATATAAATGAATTTCAATTGTTTAATTTCATTTCAGATTTTATTGAAATCAAAGTAATTTTCAGATAACTTTAAGCAACTGATGTTTTCAGTAATTAGATCAGTAGAAAAAAAATGATATGTTCCATGAAAAAGTCAAGATAACGCCTATAAGAGATGCAAAATTGTTGGACAAACATGGGTCTGGGACACATCGGAAGTGGGAGCAGGTGCCCAATAGGAATAAACTTACCATGTCGACCGGTGACATTCTCCTTGATCCCTATGTCTTGATCAGGTCAATGTAGTAGTCCGTAGTCAAAAGCGGTGTTTAAAGAACAGCCTAACAATTGTTATGAAACAGAATTTTGATCTATGACAGGTTGCATCAGTGTATTATATTGTAGCAAGTACTATAGTTTTTGCGAAATGCTGGCTCCAAAAGAAAATGTTGAACACCATGGGACATCAACTTGTTTGTCAGTAGCCTGCCTCAATTTAAAAACTATTTACATTGTATGCGCAGAACAAGTTCTTTCGCATCGACTCAGTTGAAAAATATAAACAACATGGAAGGTGTAGTTTAATTCCCAGCTTGCTTCTTAATAAATATTCACGTTCGCACGATTTATTCTTCCATAAATGAACTATATTCTATAAAGGTTTCATAGATTTTGTTTTTATTGATGCATATGGATAAAATCGATTAGATTATGTAGAAAAGATATTTGCTTTTTATGGATTTCTTTATTTAGAATCAATATTTGTTTATCAGCAATGTGTGATTATTCATAAAAGGCACCGGACCCACTCTGAATTTTTCTAGGGGCCCATGTGTACCTTCCTCTTAATTTGGAGTTCATTATAACATCACGAAATTGAACATTCTCTGTTATCTCTGTACAAAAGAAAAATAATTTCAAGTAGAAAAAATTGACAAAAAACTCACCAGCCATGTTTAGTATCTCTCGAATATATATCTGTGTCCAAGTTATGAGTCAGGTGATTTAGCGTTTAAAACATGTGATCTTATTAGCGATAGTAACACTTGATCATGTATATGTAATGTGATAAGAGATTCTTGATCAATGTAAGCGTAGTCATATTCAATTTATTTTATCATTGACGTGCACAAACGTACGTACAATCCATGTTTTAAAGTTGCATTTTCACGTTGCATTTTATTCAACAGTGGTATCTAGAAGAAATACTTATATTTGATACCTTTCAAGAGGTCTCTATGCGGAATATAAAACGGAGAAAAATAATTGCCGCCCAGAAGACAATCTTTTTATACACTGTATGCACACTATTCGATTTTACAAGTTATTCAAATGATGATCAGTATTAGCTCCATCTACAATTGGACTCAAACATAACCTGTTCTGCTCTTAGTGACTGGAATAAAATGTACACTATTTCATTTAACGTTTTATTTCTTTACATCATGTGATTTATTTATCATTTGCCATTGTAGTTATTTTCTATGCGTTTTGTGAAATGTAAGTGAATCTTCCATAAGGTGCCCTCTGATGAGGAAATGATTCACAGAACGTGATTACATCCTACAAACATGAAACTGTATACATAGGTAACAAATTTCATATTCAATGCACGACACGAAAAGCTTGTTATATATGACAAGAAAACCACTTGCTTTATTTCGACATTTAAACGGAATAAACAACAGTATGTCCATTAACAGTAATCACTTCATTCACTTTTCAATAGTTAACTTATTTTTTGTTTTATTCTCCTTTGTAATGATGTGAATGATCTCTGTTCTATATTTTCATTTCATTATCATCCCGTCTTTCATAACTGTATCATTAGTATTTGAAATGAAAGAAAACAATACATAATGTAGAATGCATAGAATGATGTTTAATATCGTGGAAATAGAAATTGAGAAGTGCATATAACTGCGAGGGGTGTCTTTGTAATTGACTAACTGTAATATACATGTAGTGCCTTTGTTGTTTAACCGTTCAACGCCGTGATTTAAGGCCTTAAAATATGCTTTGCGCAGTTTTAATATTTTAGCCACACGCTTATTCGCAATGAAAATGTGGAGACAGTTATCAATCTCTAGATTCTATAACGCAACTCACTTAATGTTCCAGTGAGGAGGCGAGTTCTAATCTATCCAGGGGTGTGTATTGTGACATCATACATAAACAACAAAATATCGCAACCCTTCAAAATATATAACATAAAATAATTAAGAGTCATTCTCTGTGAAAACCAAAGATTCTGAAGATGGTGTTCAAACACATGGCACTGATATGCATATTTTTTTTCATTTTGGGTATACTTATGTATCTGATTATAAATAACAACTTAGTTTATTATTTTGATCGCTCCTTACCATGGCAACCAGACCAGACCTACTAATGGGCATTTCAAGGGCTCGATTCTATCTTATATAGCATATTTAACTCCCATATTTGTTTTAAAGAAATGAAATGTAAATGTTTTTAACTTTATATTATTTCATAATCATTCTAAAATTATAAAAACAATTCAGGTTCAGATGCATTGCCTTAAGTATTAAATACTGGTGAATGTCAAAAAAGAGTCAAATATATGGGGGGGTTTTCATGATGTTGAAAAACAATTTTTTTTCCCACTATTTCTTTTGCATCCATCTATTTCAAGATAGGCTTTTCAAAAAAATATTGGCAAATAAGTAGTTAACATATCAACCATTCTCTAAAATGAATAATAAAATTATTAAATACAGTATGAGAGGAAAACATCTCTCGCAGTGGCCTTCATTTCGACATTTAGATATATCGATGACGTTCTGTCTATTAAGAGCCATTCTCTGTAACTACTTAAACATTTATATAAGGGGTCTGGCACGCACTGTCACCGATTTTTTTTTCAAATTTGGCACATCGACTTAATCTGGCATAAGTAATGTAAAACCATCATAATTTGGTTGCTATGCAACTCTGTTGCCATGGTAACACGTGCATGCCATTCAGGTCACAAAAGAGTCAATTTTCACATGAAAAATGACATTTTTTATTCAACTATACTGGATTAAGCTGTTTGAGTTCTTATTTAATCATTATCAAATGATACTATATAACATTTTTATCATTTAGTTTGATATTTAGTAAAAGGTTTGAATAATTCTGTTATATTTTCATCCTGTCTGGAAAAGAGGGTTGTTTGATTACATTCTGAAAAAGCTAATTTAGAGGCAATTTTGAATGGTGGATACAAATTCCCGCATTCAGCTTGATATCTATAAATGCTTGTACAACATACATTAGATATAGTACTATCATATAACAATGAGACATGTTTGGGAATCTACCATCTAAGCTGTGTTTCCATGGAAACAAAATGATGCATTTCGTCATGATATGACAGTAGAGATGCATTTTTCAATGTAATTCAAAATACAATTTTTTATGTATTCAAAGTATATCAAAGTATATAATCTTAATAACCGACTGCTACTGATGTTAGATTTTGAATTTTAACAAGTTTAATATGAGAATTCATGTTGGTTGCCTTGGAAACGAAAATTGCTATTTCTTTTCAAATTCGAAATCCATGCAAAATAAATAAAGGAGTAGGTACGGTTTTGGCCAAATTCTGCCCGGCGTTTATGGAGGAAAATTATTTTGCGTTGCAGATATTTTCCTGTCAAATTCCTAAAAGAGTAACTTATAGTAACTCTCAAAAGCATATGGAAATCAACTCATCTACGCGCATGCGTAGTACATAATCAAATAAAGTAAGGGCTTTCAGGCTATTTGTGGTGTTTTCATGGTTTTTGTATTGATAAACTTGTGAAATTGAACCCATCTTCCCTCGTCGCCCGGAATAATTTTTATATGGATTAAAAATTTACTAAATAACTTACAATTCTTCTTAGTTTCATCCCGGGTGACAATGGAAGAGGGGTTAAAATATCAGTTGAAAGATGCTAACAAATTCGCCATTGCAGTGACGCAATTTGCGCTGCTCGTGGCGGTTGAAGAGGAAACGAGAATCATTTGAGTAGTAAATATATTTTCAAATAATATATGCTCATATAGTTATTTATTTAAACACATTGACATTTATTAAAATCATCATCATAATAATAAAAATCCGGATAATTATCTTATAATTACAGACCGGATGCCATTTTTGTTGTTATGACTATAGTGTAAACAGAACGGTGTATAAATAGCACCAACCGACGATTCGTGATAATTCATGTTACATACCAGGCAAACTACATTTAAATAGTTTATATAACGATGGACGATTCCTTTAGTAAATAATATATTCCTTGAAGATTCAAGCATTTGATTAAATGGGAAACGGCATGTGGTGTATTACATGTAACAACAGACGACAATATATCCACCTAGGTACGTACGTACATCAGTGACGTATTTAGTGCGAGCGTAACATTTTATATTTTTCAAAGACAACAATTTATTTGTCAGAAAGTTTACGATGGTTATTCACGAATATAAAATTGTACGCACACTATCTATAAATAGTGTTCGAGCGGTTAGAGCGTTCGCCCCGCATGCGGAAGGCCCGGGGTTCGAATCCCGGCCGCGACAGACCTAAGTCGTTAAAACAGGTAGTGACAGTTTCATCGCCAAATGTTCGGCATCAGGTGTGAATGTCACGGGTCCTCGGAGTGACCTTAGAAACGGATGACCGGTGTCACTAATATGGCACCGGAGTCTTCAGTGTTCTACTATATCTGCAATGGTTACAAAACTATTTCGTTGTTTGGTGAACACTTATTCACTTTCATTTTTGAAAACACAATACAAAACAAAAAAAGTTTGTGTAGCTAAGATAGGGATTAATGTACATTTCTTGCGAGGCACTTTTTACTTGCATTATTCCTAGAAGGAATATATGTTACTCATTAAAATTATTTTTCAATGGCATGATTGAGGTGCCTGAAAGATGATTTGCTCCATATGTGTTACTCGTATTACAACATGTATTTTAATTTACAATGATTGAAATAGAAATAGATTATAGGCGCATAGATCGTTTTTTCATAAAAACAAAGTGGGGGGGGGGTGACTTCTCGAAAACATTGACAAACACAAAAAATAGGGATTTTGGTATCATTGGTCAATGGAGTGGGTTGATTACATGTATCCAATGTATCACTTACAATTACATTTCATCTATCTTTCTCTACTATTATAAAATGCAGTCCGGGGGAGGGGGGTTACACAAAGCGAATACACAACATATGGATATATAACAAATATAATATTGAGACTCGCAGTATTGAGTATTCCGTCAAAATTTTGTTTTTCTCCATTCGAGATAAATATACGATGTATGTATATACTTGCATAATGAGAAAATGCAGTTTATATTTGAATGATTTTCTTTTATCATGGGGCAGGGGTTGGTTAGCAAGTCTTAAGTTTTATTTCTCTTGTATAAACTATCGAATGAGTTTTGTATTTTACAACTTTTAAGAGGGTTTCTTTGGGCAAAAGTGGATACAATGACACTAAATTGCGCAAACCAAGTGTTGGGGTGTACCAGCTTTGTATCGCTCAGTTGTACAGTTCCGAACACATTGACGATTTTTTTGTGGAAAAGCCTGATAGTGGTGAGTGAGGAGTGTTTGTGAATATGTGTATGAGAGACGGTCTGTTTGAGGCATGGTATATTTATGAGAGAGAGAGAGAGAGAGAGAGAGAGAGAGAGAGAGAGAGAGAGAGAGAAGTATTTTGACTTTAAAAGTTTTACATGTTTTGTTTGTTTATTTTACGTCCTTTCGAGAACTTTTCACTCAAATTGAGAAATCATCTACTGTATGTGAAGTACCACATATAAAACCTATGATTAACACTTAAGGCTATAGCATTGATTTTTTTTTAACGTGCCAACACCTGTTGTGACACAGGACCTCCTTTTTTAAGGTCACGAAAAGCTGAAGATATCGATTTATAATAGTGATGAATTCGAATTTGCGTAATTTCTATAAAGAATACAAAATAAAGAGTAGGGCAAACACGGACCCCTGGACACAGTCGAGGTGGCATCAGGTGCCTATCTGAAAGAAACGTGATTCTCACTTTTGTCGAGCGTTTGTCGAAGAGTACATGTATGTCTACGTCTCAGGTTCGACGTGGCATGTCATGTGCGGGGTTCGAACACACTATACCTCCCGGTTACGAAGCGAATGCCCTACCACTGATAACCGTAACCGTTTCATAATTAACTTCCCTTTGAAGTTTTGTTTCTAGTTTCTCAGAAACACTGCGTTTTTTCCTGAGTAGACCTATGAAATGACATTTTGCTCCAACTTAATACCACGCATATAATATTGAGAATATACATATACGAATATTGCGTATGCCAATTAAAAACAAATACCGATGAATTCTATTGTGTTCCGATTCGTGAAGAATTACATTGGTGATAACCCGAATTTCGCATAAAATTCAGTGATTTGAATTTGAGCTGCCTTTGATGTCATAATTTCTTTTAATGCACGCGAGACTCTAACAAATATAAAAAAAAAAATCTTAAAATTCGCCACAATAAAGGAAGTTGGAGACAGAAATAAGAAATCACTGTTACCAGTATATAAATGTTTCTTTAATTAATTTGATGTTCAAACCATTATATTTCTGCACCAGAAAAGCTTTCCGCGAATGCCTGCATTTTTTGCCCTGTGCGGCATATCTGATGTGGTTTCAATTTCCACTTAATACCCATTCAAATCAGTACAAAAACCAATAATTTTGCAATTATTAAGAATCAATACTTCTATGTGTGATAGTTTTCATTTTCTTACTCAAAACATCGCTTGGGAGAACTCTCGTATCTTACGTCAAAATTAACGTCAAATTTGGTGACGTCGTCAGGTTAATATAAAGTTTTCCGTTGACTATATTGCAGCTACTATGGTAGATAAAGAATAATAATGGTCATTTTCATCAATGGCACATTCTCAAATACCAGATTTAGTATTTTGGTGAATTTCCTTGACAGGGCAGATTTTGGCTAAAACCAAAAAAAAACAAAAAAACAATGCTTTTATAGACAGATTCAACAGAAGTCAATGTTATAGTTGATAAAATATTAATACTGATAGATAATTCATATTAGGGATTTCAACAGTCTCGATTGAAGTCAGCATTTCGCAAATTCTATGGTCGTTATAACGATCTAGTTCGTCAATACAATCTCGCATTGGGTCAAATGCTGTCTGACGTGTTTCATATCGATTGTTAAGCCGTTCTTGGCACACTGATTTTGACTGCGGATAACTCCGTTTACCTGATCAGGATATAGGGCTCACGGCGGGTGAGACCGGTCAGCAGGGGATGCTTACTCCTCCTAGGCACCTGATCCCACCTCTGGTGTGCCCAAGGGTCCATGTTTGCCCAACTACCTATTCTGTATTGCTTATAGGAGTTATGAAATTGATCACTGTTCGTTATCTTCACCTTGCATTACATTGTTGCTATGGTAACAAAATATCACAAACAGCAAACTTGATGTTCACATTCTTTTCAAGTAAATCTCATTTTGTTATACATCATGCATGTTCTTCAATCATAAAAACTCTTAATTTGTAACAGATAATTAAATCAATGCATAGTTTTGGGGGGGGGGGGGTTGGGTTTTTTTTCTGCAAATGTGCATGGTTTCTATTTGTGTATTGTACATCTTCATTGAAAGGTTTTCAAAGCCATTCACCGAAAATATTTTTTCGAACAACCACTTATCATTTTAATGAAAATTTAAGGTGATTTAAGGACTTAAACCAGCTCAGAATATTCAAAACTTCCTTCTCTGTATCTCACAAATTTCTACTTTCACTTCGTAAAAAGGGAAATTACTTATCTTAATCATAAATATACTTGAAATACGCATTACAGTCCAGACTCGGGGTGATGTAAATTACGATAAAAGGCACATATTTTTGCAAACATTCAAACTTTAAAATCATTTTATTTTGTTCAATAGAAATACACATCTCTAATTATTTCAACAATTATAAATCGAAGTCTGCCGAACTCCGCAACGTTTTCATAAACTGCAGAGGTTTTATAAAACATTCTTAAATGAAAGTCTGAATTCAACCTCGCTATGCTCTTTCAGTATCAACATTTATTGATGACTTCAATATGGCAGGCATATTTGCTAAATCCACGTCACACTAAATCACGTGATCAGTCTAAATATAGAATACAATTGTTCTGAATATGTACATGTGTATTCTTAGTTCATCAAATATTTAATGCATTACCAGCAAATTTTAAAAATGTTTCATTCATCCAAATAAATGATTTACTTCAAGTGCATGTTTTCGGCGAAATTTCCTTTGATCTTAACTTTGCTGTGAAAGAATACAAAATTAGGAAAATTAGAAACACGAACACCTAAACATACCAAAAGTGGAATCATGTGCTTTGAATGAGTGTGTATTACCTGTTGAATATCCACACTCGTCATGAGCCTTGTATCTTGATCAGTTAAAGGAGAGAAGACTTCTATATAAAAGGTGAAGAAAACGAACAGTGATTAATCTCCTACAGTGTAACTCCCACAAGCAAGGCCAAAAGAAAAAGAAATGGACAAACACGGGTCCCTGGACACACAAGATCATAAGACTTACGTCTAGTACACCTTGAACAACATATGCAATATTCTCTGATCAACTGAGTTATTTTTAAGATGGAAAATAGTAGCTGGTAAAATTTCTCACTTAAATCAATTTAAAGATTTTTTTCCTTGCAACCATTCAAAAAACGCAACACATTTTTGGTTAACAATCAGGTGGATGCCATTAGAAATTTAACAGATTATTGTTTTTATGCAATGCGAGGATAATACAGGACATTTCAAAACCAGTTTTCCGTAATGTTTCCTTGTAGATTTACTTTTACAGAAATAAGTCTTTTCATTCATTGTTTGATATACTGATATTTCACGAGCTGATTAGGCACATGGATTTGGGATCGTAGAGTGTCAATTGTTAATTTGATACATTATCTCAACCCTGACATATACTTACATGATATGTCCCTCTGTGGTGTCTATAAGGGGAACCGACTCAAACAGAATGATGTTATGATGTTATGAAATTAATCACAGTTCGTTATCTTCACCTTTTCATTTAACCATCGAGCATATATATCTGCTGGTGGACACTATGCCCCAAGTATACTTGTCTCGATAAATGTTTTTTCATGAATATAAACAATAACGGTATAATGGCCACTTACCAGTATAAAAAGGATGTCATTCTGTTAAGTCAAAAGCGGACACAGGCTCTAACACAATGAAGTTATGAAATGTATCATTGTTCGGTATCTTCACTCAATCATGAATAACATTGTTTTCATTTGAGGTAATAGTTATCGCACATCAAAATATGTCGGGGTTTTTTTTTTCTTCAAATCATCATATACGTACCTGTATTTGTCACCAAATAGTTTTCATCGTTTTGAAATTGTAATCTATGCAAGGTGAAGATAACGAACAGTGATCAATCCCATAAATCCTATAAGCAATACAAAATAGATATATGTCTTGATATGAAGAGATGGGGATAATCATTACTGATCAATCCCATAATTTCAACTAGAAATTAACAAACCAGAATTGGGTAAACACGGATCCCTGGATATACCAGAGCTGGGGTCATGTGCCTAAGAGGAGTAAGAATCCCCTGTGGACCAGTCACACCCACCGTGAGCCTTATATCTTAGTCAGATAAACTTAGTAATCCGTAGTTAGAATTAGTGTGCCAATACCAGCCTAACACTTGGTATGAAACACGTCAGACAGCTTTTAACCCAAATAACAGGTTGTGTCTGCAAACTAAACCGTAATTGTGAACATATATTTTGTAAAAATGGTGGCTTTAAACGAGAATGTTTAAAACTCTGTACCATTAATTTGTTTTACAGTAGGTTCCTAAATTAAAAAAAAACTTATCACACGCAGACCAAATTCTTGTATATCGAATCGGTTGAAAGATACTAACACCATAAGCCGGTGATAATGGGATAATGCTACATAGGTTTTGGAAGTAGATGATAGAAAAGCTTAAATCATCCTGTTTGTCATTCACATTTCTTTTACGAATTGTATTTTTTCACTCTTGTGTATTGATCGTGTTGTACCAAAACGCTATGTTTGTGTCCGACTGATGTTATATTTTATTGTCTCCTTGCAAAAGATGTGCTTTTTGGTCCCATGTATATCAAGTAGTTTGTCACGTTCAAGTAGCGTGTAACGATTAGCTTGTCACTTTCAAGTGCATTTGTCATTTGTATCCCATCATTTATAGATTATGTACCAGCAATGTCTCAAGCAAATGATTGGTTGACGGATACTTCAGTTATCATGTACTTTTAACAGTGACATTAATCTTTGATCTAACATACTTAACAACCTCTGATATAACTGCACGAGATCGAGATGATTATGAAGTGTTATAGATAATGGTGGCCAACAATGTACATAGTTTTAGACATGTGATTCTGAAGCTATTTTAAAGTCGCCATATCCCTATTGATTTATAGTCATCTCTAGGTCCCTGGACTGCTGAATGATAAAAGCTAGGTCCCTTATAGTCCGAAATATCTTACGTTTTTCTGGCTTTTTTATGATTTTGATATTTACCGTGCCAGGAAAACGTCAGAACCGGCGCCATTACGTAAACTAGAAATTCGCCGCCTCCAGTTGAAGAATATACATGTACGTACAATAATAGGAAATTGATTGTTCTGACATATCATTTGATACATATATTCATACGAATGTTCTGTCAAGCATATTATAGATTATCAGTCTTCAAGTTTTTTGTTGCATAATGTACATGTTATTTAATGAAAAACACCTTTATTAGACACTGATTTTGGCTACAGATAACTGTTTACCTGGTCAAGAAATAGGGCCCACGCGGGTGGGACCGGTCGACTATCTATTTTGTATCCCTTATAGGAGTTTTGAGATTGATCACTGTTCGTAATCTTTACTTTTCACGTGTCTAAGCATATATTTGGTACTTTGTTTGGTGTACACGGAGTTTATTCAGATTATTAATAAAATGAGTTTGTATAATTTAATCATTAAATCATATAATAAAATGAATGTTGCTGAGTTGTTGTTTTTTTTGTTTGTTTTTTCAGTCAATAAGATGATTTAGTCATCTTCGAAGTCCTTTGGGCTCGGTGAATATTGTACTTCTCAGGCGGCTTAGTCACTGTATTGACCTCAAAAACAGCAATATTTGTATAATGTTACATTTTTGATCAATTTGTTAGTCACTGGTATCTGTTAATTATATTGCAAAAAAATGCATAATAAGGGAAAATTTGGTTATAATTCTCATTTTTACTAAGAAAGCAGATAAATGGAAAGTTGTTTTAAAACAGCATTCCTCCTATGTTTCAAACATCAGCTTATACCACAGGTATGTGTTTGAGTAACAGGTATTCTGATAAGTTGGGTCTGGTGACAGCGGGGAGAATGATGTCCTACAGCGGAAAACCGAAAAGGGGGGTCAGTAAAAGTCTTACAAACAAACAAATATTTACAGTATTAGCTGACATTATCTTGATATTAATGCTATAAACATTATAAATTTACTAGGAATGGAATAAACATGTTGTTTCTCGGCTGCATTTCCTAAAAATAACTTTGATATAAACTAGTGTAAACATTTTCTTCGTTACGGACGCCATTTAATGGCATGGCACTGTTATTTACAATCTCAATCGGTTACTTAGTGATATTTTGAGTTTTATTCCAAACTTTTTTTAGAGGGGATATTTACTAGCATAATATACTTCATTTGTAATAAAAAAAATTCAATTGGGGCAATTTCACGCCTTATCGTAACAACTTCTTCTACAATTAAGTCACTTCTTATAAGGTCTTGACTCACCTGGATAACGACACCGGGGCTCTGTTTTTCCTTTGTTTGCTCTGTTTGCTTTTTAGGCTTTTTTTCTTCTTTTCTTTCCCTTTTTTTTTTTTTTTTTTTTTTTTTTTTTTTTGCCAACAAACATGGTTATTGCAAGTATTATGAATGAATGTTACTTTTGCCAAATCATATCATTAATGTGAAGGTTTTTTTTATTATTATTCTATTTTCTGTACGCGGCAGCTCATTGTAACATTCATTTTGTTTTGATTGATTATAAAGATTAAAACTTACAACACGTGTAGCAGTTTTTCATCATTCACCAAAATATCATTTGCCTCATTATCTTGATGATAATTTCATAGACTACTAAATTCATATTCATACACAAAGACCTAGTCAGTTAGATCTCAAAATGATGGAAGAATTTTATCATGTCAGGGAGTAAGACACGGAGAGACTTAAATATAACTTTGAAAGGCAATGATTATTTTTATTAAAAAAAGTTGTGTTTTGGCCAGATTTCAAAGCAATCCGGTTTAAAGCTTGATGATGTTTGTCCGTCCGTGTAAAAATTGGTTGAATTTCTCTGCAATGGCAAGGGTCATTTACTACATATTTTGCCTGTACTTCATGAGTTAGCATTTTTAATTTCCATAAATATCGGGTTTCTCTGATTTAGTTCACACTTGAATAATTTTGGTGAGAAATTGATTGTCTGATTTAAAATCAGGCCGTGTCGATTTTGGAGGTTTCTGGTAATTTCCATAAAATAATGCCCGACATGAATAGATTTTAACTATATTAATCAAAATTTTTGGTAATGGTCAACATGTCGGACTATCGGACCATCGGACTATCGGGCCGTCGGACTATCGGACCGTCGGAATACTGGGCTTGCTCCATTGAGCAGGGAGGGATCTTTATCGTGCCACACCTGCTGTGACACGAGACCTCAGTTTTTGCAGTCTCCTCCGAAGGACCGCCCCATTTAGTCACCTCTTACGACAAGCAAGGGGTACTGAGGACCTATTCTAACCCGGATCCCCACGGGACTACTAATTATTGACAAATTTTGGTTTTTAGAAAAGCTTATTCAGTCATCCGGTGGGGTTTTCTCTTGTGATTAGGTTTTAAAACTTTAACAAACTGATTTTATTGAAGTAAATATGTATTTAACATTTATTTGTATAGTAGCTAGATTTTTCCACTGTAAACTACAACTTGCAACATTTATCTGAATAAGTAAAATTAGTAATGTCTGGATTAGGTTAGTGGATGTTTTCCTGCAGGGGAGAGGGAGGTTTAGGAGTTCAAATGATCCCAGGTATGCAGGTTACTGCATGCATTTAGTTTGTCAATTAAAACACAACGTTTAATTATCCAAGATCATGTAGCATCATTTCATTAAAAACGGGTGTGTTCGCCCCGATCACCTGTTTGCACCGAGTCAGTGAGTGACTTTGCCTCAAATGGTTTCGACCCATTATACCTGTGTGCCAGTATGTAATAATTATAGGTGTCATATTTTTAAACGTTGATTTTAGTTTGTTTTGTCAAATCGTGTTTTTGCTTTTTGCACTGGGAAGCGTTTTTGAAGGATCTAAAACAGTGATACATTGCACGTATTTGATTAATAAAGTATTAATAATTTATCAATAATTGTATTGGTTCAAAATTTCATAAAAAGATAAAGATTGGGGGAATGAAATGTATGTCAACACATGGCCGTTTAGGCATTTTTCACAAACCCCTAAATCCCCACCCCTTTTACACTGCCTACATAGTGCATGTTTTTCGGCTGTTCTTAAGAAAACGGTACGTACAAGTAGCTGTATATTGGGGGGAAAAAATAATAATGCCATACTTGTACAGAAAATATGTACAAAACAAATTTGTCAATTCCACTGTGGTAAGCTTGATTTGACCTTATTTGACCTGTTGACTATTATGATTCACCATCTGGTGTCCAGCTGCGAGTGTATTGTTCAAGCAATTATTCTTAAGCATGACCAGGCAATGATTACCTTGATCTATTTTAGGTCTGAGGAGCATACTAAATTAAATCTGTTAATTATTATACTCTTGTTTGTACATTTATAACTTGCATACCTCATAAACTCATGTTGTTTATAAATTTATACAAACACAGGCACCTGAAGTACGAATTTGTTGTACGCGCCGTGTGATTAGTTCGCAAAGACATTGCTTAGTCTTGGGATCATCCGAAGAGTCTCGGGATTATTCGCAGACCAATCACGCGACACGTTATGAATTCGTACTCTGTGACCTCCTTTTTAGCTGCCAGTGGAAGAGATGAAGCCCTGTCCGATCAATGCATGCAAGATTGTGTCAAATAAAAGAGATGAGATGGTTTTTGAGTTGAAGAGACTTGTAGTATGACATCTACCCGACCTAACGCTTGCCAAAATTCCTTAGGTAACGCTGTAATTACTTGGAAAATGTGCCCCGAAACGGGGACCCCCTGTTTGTTTACACATTTTTGTTTCATACCTTGTGTATTTTGTTATACCAGTAGAAGGCCAATCTCTAAAGCTTACAAAAAGCGTGAAACCATTACATGTACATGAATCGAAAGAGGGATCAGATAGACTGGGAATTCACACATTTCAGAGAAATTATTGCCACCGAAAAAAAAAATTATGAAAAGGGGGGGGGGGTAGTAATAATCCATACTTCAGGTGCCTCTGATTAAAAAGGGGTTTTGTGTGCAAAGTGGCAATGTTTTTTTGATTTTTTTGTTAATTGTATATGTCATTTTACATCTGTCCTTATTTGTGACTAGATTGAGTCAACTCAAAATACTCCCAAATACATGCATAAGTACCAGCAAGTTAACTTGATCATCAAGCAAGTTAATTTGATCATCAGAATTATTTTGCCCGGTGAGTCTTGTTCATAAAGATCGATATTGTAGTAGAGTTGAGTGTCTCTTGAGATATATGACATCATTTATTGACAGTATGTGGTAGGGCTCTGTAACAGTAAAAAATATTTGGATCAAGTGGGGTAAGTAATTCTAAGTCCCAGTTTTTAATCTTTTAAAAACATTTAAAAAATCATAATTGAAACTTTATTTGGTATTTAAACAATCACTTTTAAAATGAACATACTGACTATGATGAAGAGCTTACATTGGTGTTAGATCTCAAAGATCCTTTGTTAATGATGACGTGCATGATCTATTTTAATGATTAGCCCCTTTAGTGATCAGCCTTTCTGTCCATCCATCTGTCTAGCTGTCCGACTCAATCTGATTTCAATACCTGAATACAAAATGGTCCTCTTCAAATGTAGTTCTTTAGAACTACCTTTCTTCATAATGACATATGCTTACACTAGGGCTCTGGTCTAGAAATAAGATTTCTAGTTATAGCACTCTATGCTAAAAAAGTGTTTTACCTTGGATGAAGTGATTCCAGTGAATGTTTTAGTTGTAACAGACATATTACACTCTACAGTGATGGTTTTTTCTCTCATATCTACGTATGTAAGATACAGATATTCTATGAAAGAAAGGTATGTAAGATTAATAGAATCTTTCATTAGTACGAGTGTGGGATAGGGAAATTCCACCGAGGGGACAAGATTCGCAGTCTAGGACGAGGCTTTGCCGAGTCCTAGACAGCGAATCTTGTTCCAGAGGTGGAATTTCCCTACCCCAAACGAGTTAATAATGAAGGATTATTTTTCTCATATTTTACCTACAGTTTAGTGCATAAATTTAGGAGCTTTGAGAAAATTCTAAATTATCAAAATCCTCATTTGAACTTCGATGCAAAAACTAATTAGATAGGCAGAAAGAGCGTATCCGAAAATGGTTTACACTGTAAGTGTAAACTAAAAAACCCAAGGTTGTCCAACATAAAGCTATATACATTAAAATTTAAAAATAACAATGCAAAATATGTTTGCTTCACCGTGTAACGTAAATCTTCACCGTGTAACGAAAATCATAGAAAATATATGACGTCACAATCAAATGACGTCGCAGCAGTGTGAGACAGAAAAATCTCACATGGCTGTCTCACACGAGTAAAGTCGATCTCACACTGGTGATAATGTGAGAAATGTCTTTCTCTCATATCTACGTATGTAAGATACAGAGATTCTATGAAAGAAAGGTATGTAAGATATTTCTATCTTTCATATCACGTGACGTTTATCTAGTTACATATCCCCAAACTTCCACCAGAGTTCGTTTGCTCGCAAACCAAACTCTTCCACTTAGGCATTATGGGATAGCGATTTTGTAGGCCGCGTATACTGTGACGTCACTGTAGAATGACGAAAAAACATAACGTCAAACGTAACCAACTTTCAAAACAAGAACGTAAACATCAAATTCATTACTTTACACAATAATTTGAACGGAGTCTCCCTACTTTTTAATGATCTTTTGATCATTTTATGTTTAAAATAAAATCCATACTTTTATATTAATGCTTTTAATATTGATATCTTCAGACTTTTAACTGCGAACTACTTCTTTAGTGTAATTTGTCTGCGTGATAATCGCGGACTCACAATATACAAATCTGTATATTGTGGTGCGTCACATAGGAGAGGTCTATCGTAGGTGACGTAATGATGCCTCGACGGGGAGTTTGACATATCCCGTGACGTCATAATCAATACACAACTAGCTTGCAACTTACCTCGCCTCGATTGACAAACACTAGCGTCTGCAAAGCTCTTGTACAAAAAAATGACAGATTGTAATGTCCCTGATAATGTCCAGGTGTATGTGACCAGACACAAAATTACACATTCCTTGAACAATTACTGCACACTCAACAACAGTCACAAATTCCTCATACACCTATGTCATCCGGTGCATTATGCCAGTTCACAGAAACCCAGCCCACACGGTCTATTAGTTCTAGGCCTACCTCCACATTCACTCTGTCAACGTCTACTGTCCGTGTCTCAGGTGAAATAAGTGCCTTCAATGTCCATGAGACTCGAGTCCTTGCACGCGTGGAAAACGAAAGTCTAGCCATGCCCATATTCACCAACAAAAACTACTTGGAATCTCTCTCAAAATGTTTTCGTTCATCTTGTGATTTTCAGTAATTTGTCATGCAATAATTGTAAATTAATCTGAAATGACTACAATAAAAAGGAATAGTTAGAATTATGTAATTTGGTACAGATGTATGCGCCATTAATTAGCACGTCAACCGACGTTACACAGAGATTTATTTCTATATACGATTTCTGTTAATTTAGAAAAATAAAATGTTGAATATAAGATTTGGGTATGAATTAATTCTTACATGCATGCATGCGGACTAAGTGAAATTTACTATCCATAATTCAGTGCTTGCCTCTAATACTATACATGATGGGTTTTGTATATATGTGTAAACACCACATCAATGAAGTGAACACAAAGGCTTACACTGTAAAATTTTGAGATGAATACATACCTATATCCTCCAAAATCACAATTTCATTCTGCATTTCGTTTTTAGAATACATCTATAACATTGATAAAATAATCACAATTACAGATATTTTTCTGGTTAACCTTGAATTCTAAAAGATTGTTTGGCAATGCAGGGACGTAGAAAAAAAAGGGGGACCTTTTTGACAATGATCAATATATGTTATTTCTATATTCAAATGAAGATGTTTTCCGTGAATTCCCCCCCCCCCCCCCCCCTCTTCCCCACTATATGTCATTGTAGTATAGTGAGTGAGAAGAGTGTAAGCTATGATGTGACGACATGTAATGAAGGATAAATCCCCAGCCTCATTGCCTGGGGAAATATGAGGCAGTGTTAGCTTATGAGGATCCTAACCCCCCCTCCCCCTTATTTTTGGTTTGCATTTCAAGAACTTTATACGAATCTTCTTCGGCTGCCCCCCCCCCCCTTGAAAAACGATGCTGTAGCATAGACTTTCCCCCCGGAAAAACGGACCCGGGATAGATCTTCCCCCATAGGGTGAAAAAGCGCCCCAGCATATAATTTCCCCTCTGTACAAAGTCAGTATAGAATTTCCCCCTGAGCGGAAAAACCGTCCTGGTATAGAATTTCCCCCTCCTGTTTCCGGATTTCATCGACTGGAATATTTTTCTTCTCATGTAGAAGCTTTTGAATAAATATAGAATGAAGCAAACCCATGCAATTGAAGATAAAAATCAATGAAATTTGTTATTATTGCTATAAAGAGGTACATGTTATCACCAAAAAAAAGTTACAGAAAGAAACAAATATTAATTTTAAATTAAAAAGACATTAACTTCTTCCCAACTTCGCTATTTCAAATGTTAGATACTGGTAGATACCAGCAAAGACTTGAGATGTATGAATGAATTTTGATATACCATTACACGATTTGAATAATTTCCTTTTTTAAAAAACAAACATAACATGATGATTGTGATACACAAGGCCCTGCTCAAAATTCCTGGGTCTAGATAAGCAGGAGAATTCTAGTAGTAGAGCTGGAAACGGATACATAGCTAAAATGTAAGAAGGGGGCGTACTGTCATTTAGGGGGAAATTATATACGAGGGCGGTTTTTCCTAGGGGGATTGGGCCCGGTTAATTCTTCTTCGGGGGAAATTCTATGCCAGGGCCATCTTTCCGCGGGGAATGTCTATCTTGGGCCCGTTTTTCCGGGGGGAAAGTCTATGTGGGGGAAATTGTATGCTACAACACCGGCATTGAACAAAATATTTTCCACGAACAATTCCGCCTTCGGACTTGAATGATGCTCCCCACTTGTCGATTTCATATGATTAGTACGAACGAAAATTGTCCATGCAGCTTGATCTCGTGGGCCTTAAATAAATACTAACCCCGGTCCGTTCCTAAGTTAACAGAGCAATTAGGATGTAATTTTTAGAAGCTAAAAGGAAACATTGCTACATGTACATGCTTTATGGTGATTTGTCAAAGGCATTTAATCATGCATGACATAAGGGGCTTCTTATTAAGAGTTAGTGATAAATTGCTAAAACTGTTCTAAAGTTATCTAAACAGAAATGAAATGATATATTGCATAGAAACACATGTTTAATTCAAACTTACATGATTGTTATAATCCCTCAAAGGATCTGTATTAGGTCCTCTTTTATTTTCTTACATGTCAATGATATTGCTAGAATGTGTCAAAGTTACATGTATGTATAAATTTATTTGAAGTCCCCTTTCTAAGACAAAAATTTACATTTGTTGTTAGCACTTGTACCTGGAATTGGGCAATGGTGTTTGGATCCACTGTCATTTGCGGAGTTTTGTGTGTGTGTGTGTGTGTGTGTGTGTGTGTGTGTGTGTGTGTGTGTGTGTGTGTGTGTTTTAATGGTTTTCTCTTTGACTAAATTATTCATTATTTTGTTTGTTGCATTCTCTCCCCCACCCCCCTCATTTATTCTTTACTCATTCGTATCCGATCAGAAGCTGCCAATATGCATGTGATTGTGTCTCTTGTAATATGTAAATATAACACGAAAATGTACTTGTATACATAACCAATGCGTTATAAAACTTTTTGAGTTTATCTAAATACAAATATATTTTTTAATTCAATGTTAAATAGCATTATGTTGTATTATTGTATTAAATGTATCACAACAATGCTGTATTGTGTAGCTATAAAACCGATATTTCTTTTGATATACGTGTAATGAGATGTAATTACAAACACATGTTCATCGTAACGTCAAAACGGTCTTCTTTTTACGTCTGTGACAAAACGTGTTGACATTTATTTTTTGTTGGAATTTTGTAATTATTAGACTGCATATATTTTGAATTAAAGAAAACACTTTTTCAAGAGATGCACATTCATTAAAAATCATAACATTTCTTAATTTTTGTTAATATCAATCTCTATGGATGATTTTGAAACAATTATTCAATTTCAATTAACATAATACGATTACGGCAAGGTGTGACATTCAGTGTTGACTCTGTAGATTGTCTCAAAAACAAACAAATTTTAACAGAATCAACTCAATTTTTTTGTTACGATGAAATTTTGATTAGCACATTCCGTAAATGATGTTCAAAAGGTGCACATTACTAAAACTGCATTCTTAAGTTACTTTAATTCAATACATATCTTAATTATCTGTGACGTTTTGGACGTCAAATTATCATTGTGACACATAGCTATACATTCGATACCATTTTAACTTTTACAATAAACTACGTGCCATGTTAAAATTTTGTTCAAAAATATATTTAAAAATAATATAAAAACCTATTTCTAAAATCGTTTTTATTTAACACAGATCGTTAACTCAATATAACCAAAAAACTCTATTAACAGACATTTTCAAATTGTAACTTGAGACGTTGTGACACATAATCTAATGAGCATAACTGCATTGAATAATCCACATATCAAACACCTATAATACAATATTCACCGTTTCTTAAGTATAGTTATTTTCATATTAAAATCACTTATCGAAAGATTAATTCAAATTTTGAATAAATAATTCAGAATTCTCTCAAATATCCAAATGTACTTACAAAATGTGTCATGGATATGGTCTATTTTCCTAACGTTAAGGCTTATCTACACCTCCATTCTTGCATTGTGAATCAGCGTCTACAGCGTACATATTAGGTGACATGATAATTTTAATGACTTATATTATCAACATCACCATCTTAAGTATTCTGCAATTTTTTATGTTTGTATCACTAGTTTTAAGAAAGCTATTAACATTTTGGTAAAGTGTGTGCGACACCGTCGTTACATGTCTACATGCAATATTTACGTAAATATCAGAATATCCAAGCTAATACATTTTAATAATTCGCATCTTAATCAGATGTATTGATATCGAATGGATAGAATGTAAAATTGTCGTCAAAATGATATGCAACTTTTGTATAGTAAGGTGTTTCTATTAATATAAAACAGCGTAAATGCTACCGTAATGCTATAAAATACGTTATGACACCAACAGCGTGCGCGACGTCTATGTGTTTGCTAAAGTTTGACCTGCCAATTTTTATTTAAGCATCATGTTTCAGCCATGCTGCTCTTATCCTTGTTGTATATTAATGTACTGTATATACATGTATTTTAAAAAAAAAAGATTTACAGAAGATTAAGAAGTGCATTCACTGTATATGCAAAGTGTTATACATAGTAAATATATTAGAGAAATGAATGGTCAGCAAACATTCTGACCTTACAGTGTAATTTAAACTGTGCCATGGAAGACAATTTGATAAACTGTACATGCAATGGGAAATTTTGTATAAAAATGACATACACACAAACATATATATTTATTGACATTGATATTTTATTTAGAAAAGAAGGATGTCACCAGATTCTGACGCTAAAGTTTTTTGCGAAGCAGGCATAGACAAGGACAGTTTGATATCGAGTATATGATTATCAGACTATAAAGGTACTATTTTATCTCCTGTTGTAACTCAAACATGAGATGTTTCTTATTCTTTTTGTTATTATGTCACTTTACACTGACTATATATTGAGGAATATAAACAGAAGAACACAAATGAGTGTAACACTTTTTAAAGTCCAAATTTTTAAAATCAATCTTTTAAATATTGATTTATATACAATGTAGCTGTAGCATTATGAAATAATGCACGAAGCATACATTTCATGGTTAAAACATGAAATGATACACGAAGAAAAAAAAGAAGGTTAAGGAAATGCAACTGTATACATTTGCACTCAGTATAATCTAAGTGTACTGTATCAAAATTTGTTGTGCCTTATTTTTACCTACTGTGGAAATTGCATTTCTATATTAATTTTTATACAGGGTCTGGTGTGTTTAGCACTACAGCACATGCAAGATGAGATTTTCTCCTCTAGTATGTTGGGGGAAAGATAACAAAGGCAGTGGCAGAGGGAAGAATAAAAACAGATTTTTCTTCTATAATCATGAGGGTCAGGAACTGTGGTAAGAAGAGTCTTACTCAATATCTTTATGATATGAAATGACAAAATTAAGATTAGAAAAAAACATACCAGGGTCCAGAATAATACTGTTTAAAACCATTATGCTGCCTACTGACATGACATTGTTAATATGCCCCCTCCTCATGAATAACTAAATCGATACCAAATCAATATACCGGTACCTACATACCCTACTGACCAAATATCAAATTTTAGATGTTGCTTTCACTTGACATGCTTGACCTCGCAAGGACCCTAATAACTGACGTCACATAAGCATCAGATGACATCTTAATGTAACTATTAAAGCAATTGTTACTTCATCGAAAATTATCAATATGATAAAATCGGTATGCAGACACTCAGAGGGGCTATATGGAAATATATGGGGTCCTTGAAACTATTGCATATTTGGCTCATCTTACACCTCGGCCATTATGCATTTTATAAGAACCCCAAATATTTCCGTATTACCCTCTGAGTGTATACATAACTTACACTATTTTCCTGTTTAACATTTTTAGCTCACCTGAGCTGAAAGCTCAAGTGAGCTTTTCTGGTTGTCTCTCGTCTGTCTGTAAACTTTTACGTTTCCGACTTCTTCTCAAGATCCAATGGGCCAATTTCAACCAAACTTGGCAATAAGCATCCTTGGGTTAAGGGCTTTTAAGTTTGTTCAAATAAAGGGGCATGCCCCCTTCAAAGGGGAGATAGTCACAGAAATGCAAAAGTAGGGCTGGGTCATTTAAAAATCCTCTTCTCAAAAACCACTGGGCATGAAGAGCTGAAATGCACATGGAAGCTTCCTGGCATAGTGGAAATTCAAGTTTATTAAAATCATAAGCCCTGGGGGTAGGATGGGCCCACAATAGGGGATCAAAGTTTTACATACATATATATCGGGAAAATCTTCTTCTCGAGAACCATTTGGCCAGAAAAGCTGAGATTTACATGAAAGCTTCCTTGCATAATGTAGATTCAAGTTTGTTTAAATGATTCCCCCCCCCCCCCGGTTAGAATGGGGCAATAATAGGAAATCAAAGTGTATAGGGAAAATCATTAAATATCTTTTTCTCAAGAACCACTGCGCTATGAATGTTTACCTTTATATGAAAGCGTCCTGACATAGTGCAGATTCAAGTTGTAAAAACCACGTTCCCCGGGGTTAGTTTTGGCCACAATAGGATCAGAGTATGAAGGGAAGATCTTTGAATATGGTCTAAGGTGACTCAGATGAGCGATGTGGCCCAGGGGCCTCTTGTTGAATATGTGATATTTGATTGTTTTTTCATGTCACTTATTAGTACATGTACCAATAAATGGTACCATTCCCAATGCAATGCCCAAAAATGTTGATTTGTCCTAATTTTGACACTAGAAATTCCCAATTCAGCTCCTCTGACTTAAGGTAGCTCACTGCACTAAAGCTTATACTTTTTATGACACTGCTCACAAGATGGCGACTTAAATGTTTTGTGAAATTATTGATTTCAATCAATCGATTTCTTTTTCTATCATCGTAGCTCGGTGGGCTGGTGAACAACAGATCTCGAGTTCAAATCAGAAAGTCTTTCCATATGTGTTGAAATAATTTTTTTGAAAATCATGTTTTTATCCAAATTGCATATTTTCTGCCGTTTTTGCATATATACTTATTATACATTATATCTTTTGTGATCAAATCAATTCGTACTGATTTGAAAAACTATTTCAAGGTGTAGTGAGCCACCTTGATAATTCTTATAGAATGAAATGTAAAAATTAACTTTTTTTTATTGCTTTCTTTTGATTTGAAAGTACAGATCAGTCCTAATATTGCAAGACAACTTGTTGTCAGCCTAATATCTGACATTGACAGCTTAAAAATGTGAGAACTAGATAAAATACTGTCTAATAATTTATTACAATGTAAACTTTGTAATGGAGAACCACTGAAAGTTCATACTTGGTATAAAGATGAGCTGAGGGTGTGTTATAACCTTGCCCAAGGTCATTCCGACAAGTTCAAGGTCAATAGCAGAAAAGTATTAACATTTTTTTTATCAATAACTTTAAATTGAGAATCATTGGAAGCTCATACTTGGTTTTAAGATTGTTTATGACCTAAGGGTGTATAATGACCTTGACCCAGGGTCATAAGAACAAGTTTAAGGTCACTGGCAAAACTTCAAAATTCATGATAGGTCTATAATATATATTCTAATAGAAAATGAACGAGTGTCCATATTTCTCTCAAAGATTAGTTATGACCAGGGGTCATACATGTATGACCGGGACTTTTTTGTTTTGTCTTTCAGGTAGTTCATGTAGATTCTGACAAGGCCATAGAGAAGGAACTAGGGAAAGGTATTTAACACTCCCTTAATAGTTCATATGCAAATTGATTTTAATGGGGAATTGTTTAATTATTTTCGTCTTAGTTTGGCCTTATAGGGGTATTAATGTTCATATTAGATTGATAGAAATACCCAATATACACTTCAGTATTCACCTTTTTTGTGGTCTACCTTATGCCCATTGATTGGGAGTCTCCATAATGACTATCAAAGTACTGGTTGCTATAGGAGACAAAGAGCATACATATTATCTCTGAACAAAATAATACTTTCAAATATTTATAGTTTTAATTATGGCCTTCTATGAAATGCCAAATCATTGCAGTAACCACATATGTCTGTTCATTCACCCATTTGTAAGTCTGTCTGCAAAAAGTTTAATTATGTGATGTCGTAACCCATATGGATCATAGGAAGAAGTTGATGTTATATCACTTTGTCTGACATTCGACCATCTGACCTTTAGATGCGATGCTATAACAATTTGTTCGATTTGCAACTCGTTCATATGTAAAACTAATACGGTACCAATTTCGATACACCAGATGCGCATTTCGACAAATTATGTCTCTTCAGTGATGCTCAACCGAAATGTTTGAAATTCGATATAACAATGAAGTTTTAGACCTATTAGAGGCAAAAACAGTGTGACATAAAAGTGGAGTCAAATTCGTTTAAGGATAAGAGCTATGCGTGAGGGAGATAATCCTTAATTTTGAAATGAATTTCTAAATTTTGTAACAGCAATTAGATATACATCCGTATTTTCAAGCTAGTAACGAAGTACTTAGCTACTGGGCTGTAGAGACCCTCCGGACCTAACAGTCCACCAGCAGAGGCCTCGACCCAGGGGTCATAATGTAAAACTTATACGGTACCAATTTCGATGCACCAGATGTGCATTTCGACAAATGATGTTGACCTTAGAAGCAAGACACCCAGGGAATTTTGAGTTTTATCACATTGTCCCTGTAACATATTCATCTCCAATTAACCCAGTTACATATTCATCTCCAATGTATTAATGTAACAGGAAGGTAGAAAATACAATGGACCAGACCGAGATTCAAACCTGGGGCCCCTGAATCTCTAGTTAGATGTTCTACTAACTGAGCTATCTAGCCACTGGCGATCGAACCTGACTGCCCGCTACAATAATAGACATGCAAGGTGAAGATAACGAACAGTGATCAATCTCATAACTCCTACAAGTTATACAAAATAGATAGTTGGGCAAACACGGACCCCTGGACACACCAGAGGTGGAATCAGGTGCCTAGGAGGAGTAAGCATCCCCTGTTGATACTAAATTCATAAGTACATGCTTTTAGCTTTCCTTTTTATGCCATCAACAATTTTTTTTTTGCTGATGCTACCGGACTGGGTGGTATAACCGATTACATTTCGGACTTGACTAATGATTCTGGGTTTTTTCTAAGAATGGTAGGTTGTTTTTTTTTTTGCTTGACCATCAGAATAATCTTGAGAGTACATGTATATATATTTACTATGATGTTTGTCATAACTCAGTCATTTAGTGTCATTCAACCTTGAATTTTTATTTTTAGCATCTTTGACATCTTCAGAACAGTTCACAGATGTTAACAGCAGGTACATGTATGTTATACTTGAATGTATAATCAAATTAAAACTATTCTGCTTGAACAGTACAATTGAAAACACAGTTGCAGTTTTGATATAATAACAGGCATAAGTATATTATACATAATCATGTTAAGGCAGTATCAATTGATGTTTAAAAGGTGCTGTTCATTCTCTTCAACTAGAGCAGACACTCTTTTATACCCATGTCTTTACCAAAAAACAAAAAAGAAATTGGAAATTTTTTGTGATTGTAAATGAATAAAAAATCATTTTTGAATGTGTACTTGTCCAACCATAGTTTGGCTAATTTCAGTAATTTTCTTAGTAGACACCAAGGAGATGCTGCAAAGACAGATCCAGTATCGAAATAGAAAAATGTAAGTAAATCCAGTACAAAGGATAAATTAAATATATTGGGGAAACTAGATGTAGTTTTAGTTTCACCAATATACAGGCAACGAAATGAAGGGGAAATACTAAATGCGAGTTAAAAATTGAAATAGCGAGTGAAAAATCACATGTGATCGCAGCTTTTTGCGAGTGAAAAAAAAACCCCAAAATGTATTTTGCATATTTTCATCAATCCAGAAAATTGGTAAACATCAAATATAATTTATTTCACTAAAAAAATAGATTTACTTCTTTCAAAAGTATTTCAAAGTTACAACAGACACTCCTCTTCCAAAAACGGAGACAGTTCCTAGAAATGGGCATATGACCAACTTTTCAGAAATGAAGAAAAAGTACAAATAGGAAAGGTCAGATCTTCCAAGAGCAGGCTAGGAAATAATTCATTTTCATACTGCTGTCAAAATAGACTACTAAACATCATGAAATCATATTATTGAGCTTGGCATTTAAAAATCATATCAGATATTATGGTTTAGACAATGCCTGTATTTAAAAAAAAATCAAGAAAAAGTTATATATATATATATATATATAGTTTGTAAATAAAGAATTTGGTATTTGATACAGTAAATACATCCAATAATAAAAGTCAAGAAACACAAAACTCGAATAACATTTCACTGTTAGCGCTTTCGGCTTTAATGCGTCTTCAGACAGTTATAAATTTCATAACTGTCTGAAGAGGCATTAAAGACGAAAGCGCTAACAGTGAAATGTTATTCGAGTTTTGTGTTTCTTGACTTTTATTATTGGATATATATATATATATATATATATATATATAAAGCACTAAATAATCACAACTAGGTACTGAAAATTTTCGCCCCAGTCCGGGGTCGAACCAGCGACGTACTGCACCTACCGCCTAGCAAGATTGTCAAACCAGTGCGTAAGTCCACTCGGCCACAACGACTTCTCTAAAAAGGAAGTTTTGTTATGCTCCTAAAGCGCTACTTATACACACTGATGCAATCTCACACAGTCGCTGTATATATATATATATATATATATATATATATATATATATATATAAGTAAAAAATAAAAATGAAACACGAAGACGTTTAGTAAAGCTTTAGCGCTTTCATTTCAAATCTTCAGAAGCTTTACATTTAGTAACATAGCGACGTTACGTCACAAACAGCGGAACGTTGAAATTAAACAAATCTAGACGTCATTACATACTGACTGTTGAAACGTATTGTTCATTGTGACGTCATAGTAAAGCAAAACAAATTTCGACGTCATAAGACACTGAACGTTAAAACATAGTGTTTACAGTGATGTCATTATAAAGTAATGCGTGAAAACATTTTCATTTACAAATATGATAACGTTAAACTGAATTATTGAGTTTAGGTTTGAACATATTAATGAAATGTTTTTCCTTTTCACATCTCTGAATGTCACTTCCACCTCATCGTCGGTTACCCACGGGTGCTTCTATTCGATTATCTCCATCATCACCCGTGGGTCAATCCTATTCAAATAGCTCGTTTCTCATTAAATATGCATGAACTTTTTGACCTTTTCTTATCCAATGAAATCATCGGTTACATATACCTATTGATCTTCTGCTTCGGAGATAAATATGGTGGCTCATGTTTACGATGCAAAAAGGTAACCAAGGGAAAAGTTGTGAAATATGTAGCGAAATTATCAAAGACAAAAAATCCTACAGACAGGTGAAATCAAATGTAGATTTTTGTCAGTTATTTTTAGAACTGAACTTGGAAGAAGACGGTTACGTTTGCAAGTTTTGTGTTAACAAGTTAAATAGACTTGTCAGAATTGACGACGACATTAAAACGAAAGTAGCGAAGTTGACCGAGAAACGGAATGAGTTGTTGGCAGAATTAAAAAATGCTGTCGGTAGCAAAGTACTTACACCTGTCATTAAAAAACGGGGACGACAAAAAAAAACCACACCAACACCCCGTAAACTAAAGGTCCGACGCTTGTTGTCATTCCCAAATTCTCCTGGAGCTAGTGACGTGCGTGACCCAGCTGATTCCATAAAGCCATTGAGAGATGAATCAGCAGGAGAGAGATCTCAGCAAGCTGCAGATGTATTGGATGAACAAATTCAGCCCTTAGTTGTAGACAGTGTACAACCTGATTCACAAACTAAGTTATACCATGAAAAGGAATTTGATGTCAAGGTAATATTAAAATATTATTACTTTTATTGTAGTGAAATATGGGGAGTGAATCTCTCATTCAAAAGTATTTCAAAGATAGAAAAAATTCATTAAAGATATCCTTGGAATGCACTGCAAAACATCCTATTGCTGGTTGTCTGGCAGAACTTAACAGACTACCACTTAGGTCCAAATTTCATTCTAAAATATAAAGTATAAAATATTGGAATCACCTGATAACTTCTGATTCTTTGGCTTTTAAACTTTACCAATTCACAAGTGATTACAGTACTTGGAATTTGGGATTTTCAAACATTACAAAATATTCAATTTCAACACCTTTTACCAAAAATAATTTAACAAAGAATCATTGACCAGTGCACTCAGGAGTAATCAGAAAAAAAATCTTTGGTTCAGAAAAACTTCAATATTTTATAATATATATATACAAAAAGAGAGAAAATGAGAAAAAGAACTCCATTTGTTGATTTACTCAGGAAAAGATCTGAGAGATAATTCTCAGTAGAATTAGATTGAGTTCACATAAAATATTGCAAAAATTTAGAAAGTGGTAGATATAATTTCACATAAATAATGAAAGATGTGGTAATGCTTGCCACACTGGTGTGATTGAGGATGAAATTCATTTCTTTTTCAATACATGTACAAATCTTATTGTAAGCTAAGAAACACCTACCTTAGAAATATCTATAATATTAAACAGAAAAATATTTTTTCTGGACATTGAAAGATACATGTTACATGTATATATTTAAACAGTGATATACATTAAGTCTTAAAAATTACTGTGAAATTTATAAGAAACTAATCCAATAAAAATTTGTAAACATTATGTATGGTGTTCAATGGGCCTTTGCCAATTATTGTAATTGTGTTTGTGTCAATAAATATTGTATTTGTATTAAACAAATACTGTGTATACACACACCTGACATGTAAAAAAAAATTGCATTGGTAGGCATTGAAAACAAATAGATCATGTTGATACATATATTTCAAAACTATTGAAGGGAGATGGTGTATATTAAATTTACTCCAGCATGCTTGCGGTTCATGGCAAACTACTTTTGACATATATATATATATATATGGAAAGTTAATCGAAGCTCTATTTACTTGGAGTAGGTGTTATATATTGTCACCAGTATAATTTTGTTTATCTTGACTTCGAAAAAGTATTGGTATGGTAATGGCTGACATAATTTCAACTGACACTACACAGAGCAGAGTGATGGCAATTTCTTGAAAAAAATATTGTTCTATTTTTTTTTTTTTTTAAATAAGATGCTCTTACATCAATGTCTTGTAATATAACCCCTGGCCCTCTGTACCTACTTATCTCTATGTGGTACTGACATCTAAAATGTTTGTTTGTGGGTGAATGAAAAAATGAAGCAAAGCATACTTGACCAATTTTACATGATTTACAAACTGTCTTGGTGATTTTAATGATATATTACCATATATTGTGTCATGGTATTTTGTAGGAATGTTTCTTTATTGATTATAATGCCCTTTTGTATTTATTAACTTCAATGTATATACAACATAACATTACTTAGGAAAAATGATTTCAACTAACTTGAAATTCATTGACAAATAATTTCAGTTTGTGCCTCTTTTCTTTTTTAAATTACTCAAATCATGACACTTAATTTTGTTCCCCAAACAAAGTTTGGGAACATATTGTTTTTACTCTGTTTATTATTCTTCTTCCTTCTTGTGACATTTTTGTCCTCAAATGTTCTCCTTTGCAATCTAAGTTGGGTTTTTTATTTTTATATTTCTCAATGAAATCATTTGATATTTATATCGTTGGTATAACTTGAGACCTTAACTGTTTAGCATGGTCAAAATTACAATTTTGCACGTGTGCTTAAATTTGATAGGATATAACAGAAAAACGTATTATAGAACTTTAACGTTAATAAAGGAAATCTAATGAAATTTACAGGAAAGGTAGATATGCCAAATTTCTACAGATCCTTGCAATAAAAATTTCAAAATACATACCTTTTACATATAAGTAGATGACATTAGGCTTCTAACTTTTCATATCCTTATCTTATTATATTGAAATACTTGATTTTCTTAATTCTTTAATAATTGATATGCAAATCATGCATGAAACCATTTCAAACTATTTACTGATTTAATAATAATTAGTATATTATTGTGTATTTGATGTGTACTTTTAGATTATAGATCCATTATTTTTTGCAGAATTTTGTAAAAATTATCATAAAAATAATCTTGACATGAACATTATTTTAGTATACCATCAATTTTGATAAAAATTACTATTATATGATCTCCAAAAGAATTTTCGATTTCTTAAAAAATATCTTGAAAGTTAAGGTCATCTAATTCCCTGAAAATTGTGTCCCTTGATGACCTTTCCTGTCTCCCTCTTAGAACCTTATAATTTGTACATTCGGGCAGCCAAGCTTTCACACATTTAGTTTTTAGCTCACCTGAACCGAAGGTTCAAGTGAGCTATTCTGATCACATTTTGTCCGGCGTCCGTCTGTCTGTCCGTACACTTTTCACATTTTCGACTTCTTCTCCAGAACCACTGGGCCAATTTCAACCTAACTTGGCCAAAAGCATCCTTGGGTGAAGGGCTTTCAAGTTTGTTCAAATGAAGGGCCATGTCCCTTTCAAAGGGGAGATAATCACAAAAATGCAAAAATTGGGTGGGGTCATTTAAAAATCTTCTTCTCAAGAACCACTGGGCCAGAAGAGCTGAAATTTACCTGAAAGCTTCCTGATATATTGCAGATTCAAGTTTGTTCAAATCATGGCCCCCGGTGGTAGGATGGGGCCACAAGGGGGTATCAAAATTTTACATACAAATATATAGGGAAAAACTTTAAAAATCTTCTTCTCAAGAACCACTAAGCCAGAAAAGCTGAGATTTACATGAAAGCTTCCTGACATAATGCAGATTCAAGTTTGTTCAAATCATGGGCCCCGGGGGTTGAATGGGGCCACAATAGGGGATCAAAGTTTTACATACAAATATATAGGAAAAATCTTTAAAAATCTTCTTCTCAAGAACCACTGAGCCAGAAAAGCTGATTTTTACATGAAAACTTTCTGACATAGTGCAGATTCAAGTTTGTTCAAATCATGGCCCCTGGGGATAAGATGGGGCCCCAAGGGGGGATCAAAGTTTTACACACAAATATATAGGGAAAATTTTTAAAAATCTTCTCAATAACCACTGAGTCAGAAAATCTGATATTTACAAGAAAACTTTCTGACATAGTGCAGATTCAAGTTTGTTCAAATCATGGCCCCCGGGGGTAGGATGGGGCCACAAGTGGGGGGGGGGTCAAAGTTTTACATACAAATATAGGAAAAAACTTTAAAAATCTTCTTCTCAAGAACCATTGGGCCAAAGAAATTTACATGAAAGCTTTCTGACATAGTGTAGATTCAAGTTTGCAAAGGGTAGTTTGGACCATAATAGGGACTAAGGTTTTACATGCAAATATATATTGAAAGTCTTCAGATATGGGCCAAGGTGACTCAGGTGAGCAATGTGGCCCATGGGCCTCTTGTTTCTTTAAGAAAGCATCACTCAGATCCATTTTGCCCATCCCTAGATATATGCACATGATTATTTTCATTAAACTAAGAGAATTAAGTGCTAACAACAAAACAAAAAATTAAATTTTCAGACTGATGTTTGTGTCTGCCATTACCATGCAAATATATTGACCAAGGTCTGTAAATAACAAAGACATTTTGCATAATTTTAGATCACAGTAAAGTATGGAAGCAAATATAGGTCCTCAGTTGTTCATGATCCCATCAAACAAGCAATATGCAGAGCTATGTTCAACAAAAGTAAAACTTTTGTACATCACTTGATGAAGACAGACCAGTACAAGAAAATTGTAGTTCAAGTCATTTGTAAGGAGATACGCAAGGAAATCAGCGAAATTTGCAGAAAAGAAGATAATCAGCTGCATTACAACACCGAAATTAAAGACTGGAAAAGTCTCCTGCAATATTTCAACCAGCGAGCTCCTATTACTGCATCATTGTTAAAAAGTGTTATATCAAAGGATTTTAAAGAGAGTGAAATTGAAGGGCATAAACTGATAAGCCTCTGCACTGGGTTTTCAGTTTTGTTGTACAGCAGAAACAACACCCTATCAAGACTGCAGTACACTATTGGACTGATATTGGATCAATGTGGTGCCACCAAAGAGGTATGCTTTTTTCTTTAATATTTTTATGAAAAATATATTTTACAAATTAAGTTATAAATTTTATTCAATCTTAACATGTGTTGTGAAAAGTTTTATACTAGTATATTAATCATTGTGATGTCAATTCAAAAATGTAAAAACCTATGCAAGATAGGAATTGAATTAAGTCATATAAACACATCAATATAAGCTGACCTGTATGCTAATTAAAATGTGTAATACTCATTAAATAATTAAAGGCTATTATGATTGTTTCTACATGACAACAAACTGCTGAATCTTAATTATTTAGAATTTAGCTTGGATATTAAGATCAGGAATTTTTTTTGGTACATTTCACAGTCCTTGGAACAAATACTCAGGTGACCACTAAGGCCTGTGGGCCTCTTGCTGAAACAAAATTGAAAACGACTCATCCTTAATTTTAATTATTTCAGGCAATATCAGTGTTACATGACCTGGGGATATCTGTGTCTCCAAGTGCTTTACACAGAAAGAAGAGAGACATTGTAAGACAACAAGAAGAGATTGTTCAAGAAACAGTTGGCAAGTATGTTTCTGAGAGGCGAGATGCCATGACTGCAACCAAACTCATTAGGGAGTATGAAGATCAAATGAGTGAAATGAATGTATTGTTCAAACCTAAAACTCAGCCAGTTTTGTTTGAAAAATTTGACATGCCCAGGACCCCTAGAGTGTTGTCAAATGGATGTGGGGTGCAGTTAGATACTTTAACAACTCGTGAGCTTTGGGATTGTTCTAAAAGATCAACATCCAATACCAGTGCAGACAGTGAAGTGACTTTTTCAATGAATTACCATTCACAGATGAGAGGTGTGACTCAGGAACCAGTCACTGTGCAGTTTAATGCTAGTGCAAATCAAAACTCCAACCCAGGGATCATTTACTCCTCAGGAAATCAAGGAAAAGTGGTGTCTTTTTTGAAAGAGAAAATTCGGAAAACTAAGGAAAATCCATCTCCACCCATTGAAATCTTAGGTGACAATGTTGATATACTTGTTAGTCCAGCTAATATGACTTTAGATAGACAAAGAAAATCATGGCATTGGTTTCTTCTGCTTGCTACTCAGAAAAGAATAACTGACAAGGATCTTCCAACAGATGAATCCTTAGCTGATGTAGAAACGATTGACAGTTGTGAGTTTGTTCCATCTGAAGATGAAATCGAAGAATATCAGAAAAATACACAATTCCATGTGGCAAAAATATTAACAAAGTATATCGAGGAGCTGAGGCAATTCGAGAGACTCCTTCCAAATAACATCCAGCACCCAAATATTGAAAAAACTTCCCAGAAGTCTGTGTTCATTAACTGTGATTTAATTGATGAAAGTGAAAATTCCTCTGATGGAATGATTCGTATACTGCAAAGAGTGCATTCTTTAGCAGTGCCACACATCAATGAAAACATTGAAAAGGTAGTGCTGGGTGGTGATGTTTTGACCAATGAACGAGCTTTGAGTGCACAACAAGCCATGAGAAACAATGAGACCTGCGATGAAAAGTTACTTGGTGTAATACATAGACCTGAAGGATTACACAGGCAGATGAATTTTCTGATGGTAGTATTGTAATTACTTTAATTTGTGAGTTTTACTTCCTTTTCCAGTTTATAAAGTGATGCATGTGATAATACACAATCTAATTAAAATCAGATCTTCTCTTACCGTTACACTGGAGAAGATCTGATTTTAAGTAGATTTGGTAATACAATTACAAATTACTTTCTTGAGCAGTTTTTATCATCCTAAAAAAAATTTCATAAAAAATCACATGCATCACTATTTTTCTAAAATAATTTTCCAAACTTTGTATACATCAAGTTGATAGAAATGGTGGAGAAATCTAACAAGTGAGCTTGTCTGATCACCCGCTGTCTGTCTCTCTGTCTGTAAACTTATCACATTATCGACTTCTTCTATGCAGAACCACTGGACCAATTGCAATCAAAATTGGTACAAATCATTCTTGGTTGAAGGGGATTCAGATTTGTTTAAATGAATGGCCATGCCCCTGTAAAAGGGGAGATAATGCAAAATTAGGGTGGGGTCATTAAAAAATATTTTCAAGAGCCACTGGACTAGAGAAATTGAAATTTATATGTAAGCTTTCTGACATATTGCAAATTCGTGTCATGTGAATTCATTTCCAGTTTGTCATACTGTGCATGTCTTATGATGTATGTTGTTAACTGTTTCCTTTTTTATTATGTTAGGTGACGTTTCACCATTGGAATTTACTGTTTTTGGTTTACTTCATTCTACGGTAGGTCAATCCAATTTGACAAACATTACAGAGTACCAATAACTGACAGGAAATAATTCAACTTTTTTTTCTTTACCAAAGTAATGTTGTAGACATAATGAATCAAAATATTGGTTGCAATCCCCTGAATTATAACATATTATTTATCAATAGATAGTACAATACTATAGGAAATTAAATGTGTTTTAGTTATTTCTGAATCATTTACTTCAGGGCATATATCAAGAGTTTTACAAAGAGGAAAGCAGTGGTGATGGTGGCAGTCTTTATCAGCTTCGTAACCTAATCAACAGAAGAAATGTATCAGGAGCTGAACAAGTGACCAAAGACTTAAGGTAATAGTAAATTGTCTTCATTGAAGTTTTAGTGTTTGAAAAAGAATGACATTCCACATTTATTGTATTAAAGTGGCCCCCTTTCTACAATGAATAATCCAAAAGGTCCATGGGCTGCATTGCTCACCTGAGTCACCTTAACCATTTTAAAAGATTTCCCCTCTATATTATATTCGCATTTAAAACTTTAATAATATGCAGACATGTATCAGTAATGAAAAATTTCTTGTTGTATGTACATATCATGGATTATCCCAAATGCTCTTTTAAAAATATGAATCACTGCATTGTTTAGGTCACACATGACATACATCATGGATGTAATGAGTGGATATGTGGTTGCAGCATTTATGAGTTTACACAACATGAATGATTTAGACGACAAACCACCAAACCTCCCACTATTTTCCCTCATGAATGAAAATTAAAAGAAGGACTGGCTATATGATCAAGCTGAAATTGTGATGGATAGTTTAGGAATCAAGGATACAAGCTACATAGAAGTGCTGCGTGACAATGTTAAGCATTTAGATATAGACTGTCAAAAAGTTGGTGAAATGAAAGACGTGAATGGGTTTAAGTGTGCACTATGTGATAAACACTATCTAACTGAGGGTCACTTTAGGAATCATCTCAAGAAGAAGCATCGGTGGCAGTTTCATGAGTGCGTACCACCAAAAAGCTCTGACAGTGTTGTTTCTAGTTTCATGAGGATGGCCCTATTGCTTCATGACACTTGTGATGCATATCGAATGGGGGATGGTGAACGTTGCTTTCGTAATGCAAAATTTGAATGGCTCTACGCAGGTGCGCTTGGGCATACCAAATATAAATTATGGTTATGGAGGTATATTGCATACATAGCTGCCATTCTTAGCCCAAGAGATAGTTTCGAGTACAAGTGGAACATTTGTCAGAATTTGATGGGAGGAGTTGACCAAAATGTACCTAATGATAATTGTGTGGAACTCCAGATCAAAAAGATAAAAACTCAGCTCAATACACAGGGAGCTAATAAGTCATTTAATTCAGCCAAAGTGGTGACAATGTCTACGCAAGTAATTGATACGATGAAGCAAAAACTTATGCAAGTAAACTATACAGTGAAGGCTGGAAGGAAGAGACCAGAGATTGACAAATCCAGGGACATCAGCCGAATTGCAGAGTGTGTGCTAAAAGATGGACATCGTGTTGTCACAGATTGGCCATCGTTCAGTCAAGCCAAAGAACCGCTTTCCAAACTTGATCCAAAGGCTATGCAACAGTGGATGCAGTTTCAGAAGAGAATTGCTTCCAAATTACTACACTAGAACATGGACAGTGAAAATGTAGTCTATGTAATCGTAGTAGGTCTTTGTTAGGCCTCGCCTAATGACAGGTGTCCTATAGGTATCATTTTATGTCAATGAAGTTGTTTCTTTGAAAAGAATTTCATGAACTTTACACTTGATTTCACAGAGGAAGGCCTGATTTATCAGATTTGTCATTGAATACATAGTTATGGGAGTCGGAATTTTTTTGTGAAATCAGTAAGATAATGATAGCATCTTGTTTGATATGCAGTATCTTTGAGACTAGAATTTTTTTAGGGTGGATGTACCAATTCAACTACCAGACCAGATACATGTAGTTCAGTGGTACAGCACCAGATGGTTAATATTCATTGTAGGTCTCTTTCTCACTTGGCAGTTTTCTGTTAAATATGAGAAAGTATTTAAGCTTGCTACAATTATCGGTATCAATGGCCATTTTCACAAAAAATCTTTGGAGTAATAAAGTTTGACTCTGCCTTAAACTCAACTGTTTAAGAATGCCAGTTTTATTACCTATGTATATAATTAGGTTTGCTCTTTCAGAAATATACCAGTACGTAAAAGATATTAGAATTAGTGTTTTAATGTATTCAATGTAAAACGAAGGGATAATCAGCAATTTTGAAGGATTTAAATCAATTGAAAATAATATCTATTGTTAAATAATGATGAAATTGAAGTAGAATATATTTTCATGTATGGTAAATGATTAGAAGCTAGTCTTTATGCACTTCAGACTTCAAAGTTATCTGCCCTTTGTAAAAATTAGAAAAATAGAATTTTCTACAGATATGTGTGGTAAATGATTAATTTTATTTCATGTTTTCATAGAGAAAGTGTATGATTCAATTTGTGCAATCATTCAAACATACTGAACATGCTGAATGAAACTGAAATCTTGAAAGCAATTTCACATTTTATTTATTTCTGTTAAGGTAGTTCCAACTTTGTGTGATGGTTGAAAATGAAAAAAAAAATCCATAACAAGAATTTACCAATTTTTTTTTATCCGTTCAATTAAATTTCTCTGAAAGAAATATCTCCATCATGCGCAAAGTTTCATTTGATAAAATATTTTTTCAAAAACCTATGATCGATGACATCTCATGAAGATCGATCTACCTTAATTTATGTACATGTGTTGACTTTTATAACGGGTGTGTATGTGTGTGAAACAACAATGTTGAATGTTTGGTTAAAAATAACACAGTATCTAATTGCATGGGAGCAACTTCAAAATCTGAGAATTTTTTTTTACATTACATAATAATACCCACCCCCATAGAATTCAATGCCATAAATATTTATCTAAATTTGATTTTCCTCATTCTTATATATAAAAAGAAACATTTCCAATAACAACAATGCAAGATGCACTTTTTAATAAATACTTGTATGAAATTTTTAGACGTACTACGCCTGGAAATCAAAGAAATCCAGGCGTACAAGAGTTTTACGTAGTTTTGAAAATACGGTTAAATTTGAGACGTACACGTATTTTGAAAAAAATACGTCTCCTTAACCCAAGGCGTATTTTTCAAACTCCAGGTGGATTTTGTAACTTTGTTCATTCTAAATAGGGAATTCAGAGACTTAGACTTTTCAAGAGGCATATTTTTTTGTTAAAAGAACTTAGTCAATTTCATGAGACATATTATTATAAATCCAGATGGATTTTACAACTTTGTAACTTTTTTTGAAATTGAAGCTATTCTCTTTTTTTTTTTGGTATGATTCTGTTAAATTCCCAACTTCAAGCAAATGTCTCAGTCCCTTGATACCAAAACCTTAACCAAAAAAAAAACTTGACACAAGTAGCTACATGAAATGAAATGCTTTTATCTTGGATATATACAAATTACAATGACAGCCATTTCCTCTAGATTGTATTGAAGTTGTGAACATTGCACATACAAATCTTGATAAATAATAATTACCTGGTATGTCTATTTCAATGACTGAGAATTTTGACAGAAATTTAATTACAATACATAAAAAATAAATTTCATTTTTGAAATTACATGAGGGTATGAACTGCAATGCTTCAAACATGTCAAACTGGCATTCATGAAGTGGTATAATGTTTAAAGAAGCATGTCAGTAGGAAGCATTGCTTTTTCAAAAATGAAATTCATTTCTACATTATATCAAATGTATCATCATCCTCATCATCAAACTCAAAATCTGTGTCATCTGACATACAAAAACTTTCATCACTTGAATCATCATCAGTTTTGTATAAATGAAATGGGTGCTGAAACTGTAAACAACACTTGTCTTCACAATCACATTTCTGTGAGCAAATATCACAACACAGATGCTTGATACCTTTTCCATTTGGAAGAGAATCGTATGACTGTAACATTTGAAGTCTACGGCATTTATCTTTATTCTCAATGTAATTTTTCATGTCAGAATCAAGTTTGTGTGTGTGTCTGCTGTTGTAAATAAGCAGATGCAAAGCTTGACAACCATCACGACCAGCACGCCCAAGCTGTTGAACGAAACTGTCCATATCTTTAGGTGGACCATAATGTACAACATTGTTGATGCCTTTATAATTCACCCCCATACCTGCTGCACTTGTAGCAATTAAGACTCGTATTGTCCCATTCTCATCATTCATGTCCTGTCTAATTTTTTCCTTCACTGTTTCAGATGTACAAGAATGAAACATATTGACATATTCCATAACAGACTTGTCCAACACCATCAGAAATGCAGTATATATGTCTGCACAAGTTTTTATACTTGAACAAAATACAAGTGTTCTGGTACAGTCCTTTTTCTCAAGAGACAAGTCCTTTAGTAACCAACCAAATGTCACTTCAATAGGCACAGTGTTTTTAATCTTTTCCAGAAATAATTTTATGTTTTCCCTATCTGGACTGTCAATAATGTCTACACAGTTGTTTAGAGCAAGTCGTTTCCTAATTAATTTTCTTGCTTCCTTACTAGCAGTGGCTGTGATCACTAGGGCAGGACAACTGATCAATGATCTTATCTCCCCGGTCCGTGAAAACCATTCCCTGAAAGCCTGGATATGCATTGTACTTTCTCCCCTGTGAACAAAAGTGAAATTAGAAATGAATTGAAAATGAAAGAGAAACTTGCATGTAAATTGTTGACAGAATTACAAATAATGAGAACAATTGTGTTTCACATGGGGAGGGGGGGTACTGGGGTGAAATATAATTAAATAAGAAAAGAGCCACACAAGCCGATTATTATGGACCCACCCCTACCCATGGTATGTTGAAATTAACTATTTCAATAAAGGGCAATGAGACCTGGGACTAGTAAGTTGTTAGAATTTGTTTCCCATTCCCTTTAATTTGTTCAATAACCAAGATGCCCACGGGCCTTATTAGTTCACCTGTTAGTGATGAGTCATGATGACTGATCTGATCGAAATTAAAGTCATTTCTGACAGGGTTGGCAAAAAAGTGGTCAATATGAGTATTGACCGTACTGGTGGTCAATACTGGTTAAAACCGGTCATTACTGGTTAATACTGGTCGATTGAAAATATTTGGTCATTATTGTCTGTGTTATTTATTTTAAATAAATAATATACAAATGACTGTTGAATTGGGGAAGATGTAAAAATTTCTGTAAGTATATTTTAACTGTTGAATAAACATTTGAGGGGGTGGGTTGGTGATGTTTTCATAACAATGTCATACTAATATTTTTGCCCAATTTGTCTCCAATCTTTTAGGTTTATTTACATTTACAAATACTCATAAGACCTATATGATTATCATGTGAAAATGACATTGAATATTCCTAAATTCAAATTAATCTATCATAATATTCAGTATGTCTTCATTTCATTCTTCATAAATTTTGAAAATACATAGATATTTTTGTTGCGGACACTACAGGTCATCATACATTACATATCTAATATATCGTCATTTATTTTAAAATCAATGTTGATAAATGTTTCTTTCTCGACTAATTCATGTGTCATAGGATCAACTCTGGAAAATTAGACATCAAAAGTTGTAGAATGGGTTTTATTTTAAATGGGAATTACCATATAACATTGACCATTAATTTTCCCTCATTATATATTGTTATGCAGTTTCAAAAAATATTGATGGTGTCACAGATGTTCATTCTATTAAACATGTTCTAAGGAATGATTTTATATATTAAATTTCATAAATTAAAGAATACTGATAACTCTTATTTGTTTTCTCTCAAATTTTATATTGTTGCGGACACTACAAATATACTAAAGTATTTGAATATGTATACACTAGATGTTATGGGTGTAAATTCCGAGTTTGAACATATATTTTCACAATATTTTAATCCATTACATGTTTAAAGTAAATACTTGAATAGTTATAGTTATCATAAAGATAAATCAAAATACATTTTCTTGAAAAAATCTATGAAATCAAAAAGCTGTTTCGGGCTCTACAGGGTTGTTGACACTACAAAACACAATATATCTGTCATAAAACTTAGCAATACTGAGCTAAAGTCTGTTTCTTTGGTAGACACATTAGTAACTGTATTGCCTCTTACCAGTAAGAGTATAGAATTTTAAGTCATCAAGCATTCCAAAATATGCACATGTTGCGGACACTACAGAATGTTTGGGACATTTTTATGCCAGTTAGAGAAAAATGCGTAATTTTTTTCTGGCTTTGAATAATCCACTCAAACTTTTTTATAATGTTTCATTTAGTATTCAACTCAATTTTCAATGCAAAACAAAAGTTGAAATAATGAATTAACATGTAGTTTTTTTTTCTTGTAAGTTTAAACATTGGAATTTTATAAAATTGCAAGACGTACAGGCATTTTCACATATTTAAACATTATTTCGCTAATATTTTTTTGATTTACATATAGTAAATTGCACGTAAAAGTGGAATAATTTCTCACTGATCTGGTTTCTATTACCAAAAGCCTCTTCTATAAATCTCTTAGAACAAAAACTTGAAAATAAAGCCATTTTTGAGCTGCAACAGCATAACACACAAAATATCCCTTTTTTTCAGTTGTATATCTTGAATATTTTTTTTTAATAGAACATGGGACTTTTATATATCATTGGATTTGTTAAAGGTACCATTTGGTCAATATTTGGTCATATTTGTTATGGGTTTAATCATATATATTGATGTAGAATGCATTATAACATTAGCAAGTATGAATTATCACCAATACTGTGAAAATGGCATTTTGCATACGACCCTAATTTAACAAAATGCAGATGTGAATAACATTAATCTCAAGTTCGTTGTAGTGAATATGGGAAATTTCTTTCAACTGTAAGTAACAAAATAGTATAATCTATTTTGGTATATTCCCTATACTCTTTTTCATATGGAGTGCATTGAACAAAAAACGGGATATAACAACACATCTACACGTATAATTTACGTCACAATATTGAAATTTATTTTCTGTAAATAAGTAAATATACGGTTTACCTACCAATGAACAACAGTATGGGCTTCATCAACAACAAATAATCGGAAGGACTTGGATGATGACAACATATTCCGCCATTTGTCATTCTGTAAAACAGCTTCTGGTGAAGTGAAGAGAAATTGGTATTCACCAGCAAGGATCCCATCGTCCTCGTTCGCATCTTTACCAATGTAGGTTGCTGTAAATCCTTTTGATTTCAAAAATTCAGTCTGTTCCTTCATAATAGCAAGGAGGGGACTAACAATAAGTACGTGTGCAAGTTGTGGTTGGTACATACGCTCGTAAAACAAAGGAAATGCCATGTAACAGAGTGATTTTCCACCACCAGTTCTCAGGGAGAGGAACACATCCCGATTATCTAAAAGACTACTAATTGCCTTTTCTTGTTGAGCACTTAGCTTTTCCACTTCAAAAACTTCTCCGACTTTCGTCAATAATGGCGCTTCCATACTTGATTGTTTTCCGAATATCATTTTGAAAGGTGTTACGTGATTGGTCGGGCTCTCCGAGTAAAGTTTACTCGGACGTGATTTGATTGGTTACCCCCGTCATGCATAATTAATGAGAAACGAGCAAAAATAGCATCAGACAACCACGGGTATGAGGGAGCGTGAGTGGACTCAAAACCGTGGTTTGCGACGATGCTTCCACCTGTAAACTTGTAAAATGGAAATGTAAGGGGAGAACATTTTTTTTTCAAGCAATAACAGTTTTAATCGCACATCTTGTAGTACAACAACAAAGTAAACATTTGTCACACACATCTATATGTCACTGATTTTCTGCACATGTCCATCTGCAGAACCAACATATAAGGTACATAAAATAGGTATTTTTTTTTGAAAATTAGATCATTGTTTTTCCTGTCTCTTAAATTTTACTAGATTGAATAGCTTCTGAAAGGGAACATCCTGGGGTTCCCCTAAAGTGCCTCTTTTCTTTGGGTTGAAGTAATTACGGCGATACCATGTCTGAGTAACTTTCATCCTCTTGATTTTTTTTCTGTAACTGGAGAAAAGCATACAAAAGGGCTTCTGCTGTCGGTGGACAACCAGGTACATATATGTCTACCGGCACAATTCTGTCACAGCCCCTGACAACTGAGTATGAGTAATGATAATATCCTCCTCCATTGGCACAGCTTCCCATAGAGATCACCCAGCGGGGATCTGGCATCTGATCATATACCCTTCTCAGTGCAGGTGCCATCTTATTTGTCAAAGTGCCTGCGACAATCATGACGTCAGCATGACGTGGACTTGCTCGAAATACAATTCCAAATCGATCCATGTCATAACGTGGGGCAGCAAAATGCATCATTTCCACAGCACAGCATGCTAAACCAAATGTCATGGGCCACAGAGAAGTCCTTCTTCCACAGTTCAACAAATCATCAGCTGTAGCCATGACAAAATCCATGTTGCTCTCTGGGGCCTGGTGAGGAGAATAAGGATCCCGAGGGCCTGGTTGTACTACTTGTGTGTTAGCATCTGTACTCTGTCTTCTGTATGGTACCAAACTTGTTTGTTTTTCATTTTCTTTTTCAGATGCTAGTGTCTTCAAATTGACGGAACATGTAAGAGCTGGGCTGCGTCAACTCAGTAGGGATCCCAAAAGGTGATTTATTGATCCGGAAAATCTGAGAACCGATCTGGTCACCAGTGTTGGGATTTCCTGATTTCACTCGAGAATTCATCTTGGAGACGGACGCTAGTCTTGAAGGTCTTGGAGCCGTTTTGTCGCAAGAGACACCAAATGGTAAAGTAGTGATTGCCTACGCATCAAGATCACTCAGAAAAGCAGAGAAAAACATGGAGAAATATAGTTCTATGAAACTGGAATTATTAGCACTCAAGTGGTCAGTTAGCGAAAAATTTCGGGACTACCTTCTTGGATCGAAATTTATTGTGTATACTGACAATAATCCGTTAAGTTATATCCACAAAGCCAAGCAGCGTGTCGACGCAACTACAATGCGCTGGATCGGAGAATTGGCTCAGTTCAACTTCTCGGTGAAATACCGTTCTGGAAGGGTCAATCGAAATGCGGATGCTCTGAGTCGACGACCTATTTCATCGGAGATAGAAAGTGTTGTGGATACTCTAAACAGGATTACGCAGAGTACATCGTTGGAGGTGTTAAAGGGAAGCATGAACTATATTGGTGAAGAAGCAGCTAACGTTCAGTTGCGTTCCGTGTGTGCGACAGCTACATTACCTGAATTTATCCCAACAGACATTGCGGCACTTCAGGAACATGATCCGGTCTTAAGTAGAGTGCGTTATTGGATGGATCGAGACGATAAACCGTCAGTTTCTGAATTGAAACAGGAGCACAAAAGTGTCAGGAAACTACTTAATCAAAGAGACAGACTATTTTTTGAGAACTCTGTGATATTCAGGAAAATTCAGGATGAAACAGGAGAACAGAATCAGCTTTTGCTTCCGGAAGTTCTAAAACAAAAAGTTCTACAGAGTGTTCACAATCATGCGGGACACCAAGGCATTGAAAAGACATATTTCTAAAGAAAAGATGTTTCTGGCCAAGCATGCTACAAGATGTTCAAAAATGGTGCAAGTCCTGTGAGAGATGTTTGATAGGGAAGGCTCCCCTTCCTGCCATTAACCCCCCAGTCAGCAATCTTATGGCATACAAACCCTTAGAAATTCTCGCTATTGATTTCACAGTGTTGGAAAGGTCGTCAGATGGACGTGAAAACGTGTTAATTATGACGGACATATTTACCTGTTGTGTCACCGAAGTACATGTATGTAAAACTCAATTATATTCTCCCATTAAGTATAAATAGAAAACATTAAGCTATAACCTAGTTCTCAATTCTATATGTCTGATTAAAGCAAATGCTAAATATTGAATTCTGCTTCCTAACAGCATTGTTTAGCAAAGAATCTCCTACAATACCTTACACACGATATAGTGAATCTATGCACTCAAAATATTCACAGACAAATTATTGTGTACTTGAAAATGACAAATATATCACCAAAAACTTACACAACATCAGACACGTCTTTGTTGTTCTGTATCTCGTGCAAAAATACTGCCAATAGCAGGTTCTATTATTACACACACTGACCAATCACTGACCGTCTTCATAAGTGTGAAAAATATTACACGAAATGATTTTAACTCAACAAGAGATACTTTTACCCAAAATTAATAGAATATAATACTCTTCAAAGTCAATTATAATTAATTTTACAATAATAATCAGACACACAGAATACCAAAAATATCTACGTAGTTGCAGAGTCTCAATGGCGCAGAGGTTAATGCATACCGTCCATCACACGCGACCTTCTCTCGGCACCCGGTTCGAATCCCATCTGATACAACTTATTTTTTTTTTATATAAAAAAATGTTCTCCCCTTACAGAAATATATTGAATGGTTTTTGTCCACAAATATCTAAATGTTCACTTAGTTGAATTTGTCTGTATTCAAGATTGTGGAGTTGCTGTTTGTGGACCCGTACGCGAGCTCGAAGCGGGTTGCTTGTTTCCCCAATATAAAATTCTTTGCATACACACCGATACCTACATTTTGGATCATGTCATCCACACCATACAAAAACTGCAATTCCCTAAAATCTGACTAGACGTTTATGCACAATAGTGAGTGATGTAAATACCCAAGATATTCGTTTGTTAGAACTCAGATCATACTTACAAAAACAAGGTTATCCTGATAAACTTAGAGAAAACGGAATTGAAAAAGCAAAGAGTTATGACCGCTCTCAGCTACTAGCTACAAACAACCGGGAAAAAGACAAAGATATACTTCCATTTGTACATACACATAACCCGCGCAATAGAAATATACTCAATAGTTAATCAATTAAACAATATACTGAAAGACGACCAATCAACCAAGAAAATATTCAGGAAAATAAATTTCATCAACAGCAAACGTCAACCGAAAAATCTGAAAAGAATATTATGCCCTCCATATCTTAAAGACAATCACAACGTTACTAAGTGTGGGGATCCACGATGCGGGACCTGTCAATACATCACGGAAGGATCACAATACAACTTTAACGGACGGATATTTAAAGTCAATGCCAACATGTCGTGCGATAGCAAAAATGTCTTGTATGTCATTACTTGTCCTGTATGCAAAGAATTTTATATTGGGGAAACAAGCAACCCGCTTCGAGCTCGCGTGCGGGTCCACAAACAGCAAATCCACGATCCGGAATACAGGCAAATTCAACTAAGTGAACATTTAGATGTTTGTGGAAAAAAACAATAAGCCTTTTCACGATACTACGGGACTGTACTTCGCACATGCGCATAAACGCTTCCGGACGGCAACATCCGCGTTCTATTGTATGTTTATACTGGCAACAAATCATGGTCATTCAGTGCGTTGTATTTAAATGCTCGAACCGACAAGGAAGTAAAGCAAAAGAGAAAGGTGTAAGATTTTTCAGATTTCCCAAAGACAGAAGAAAGCGAGCCGCATGGATCAAGACAATAAACAGAAATAATTGGGCCTCAAATGAGTACAGTAGGGTATGTTCTGAGCATTTTGTTGATTCTTGGCATAGTGACGACCCCACGGACATCAACTATCGCCCGACTTTGTTTTCGTATAAGACAAGGGAACCATCCGATACACAGGCTGCTCGAGAGGAAAGACACAGTAAAAGGAATTTACTTCAGGTGATTTGAATGTTTACTCTACGATGACTTTACACAGGTAGAACGTACATCTTTAACTATTGTCGTATTGACGTAGAGATGAATGAATTCATTAGGATAAATGAGTTCTGTCCAAAGTCTCTTCGTTGTTCTTTTTTAATGAAAAAAAATCAATGTGCTTTTTTTTGTACTCTATGTGAATTAATATATATATTCATATATTATACATGTACATGTATATATACTGTTCAGTGTATGGCCATAAGTGAGTCATTCCATTTTTCACTATGTATTTCATTGAAAACTAATTGTGAGGTCACTTTGTCCAGTTTTTTTCTTCTTCTCTTAATTATTTAAAACTGTTCAAATTTTCTGCTGATGCTTTGATGATTGAACATGATTTATGAAATCACCAAAGAAAAAAAAATAACTTCAAATTACTATAATGTCATAAAGAATTAGTCTCAAATTTACAATGTCTCATACCAAATTTGAAAAGAATTGAAACAGTACTTAATGCCTTATGTTCTGACATTTAATAACTGGCCATTTTGGTCCCACCCTGGTACCAAAATCCCTATCCCTGGGATCATCAAATTCACAATTTTGGTAAAGGAATATCTTTTCTTTCCAAAATATCCATTTAGTTTCAATTGAGTATCAATCATATAATTAAGTGTTTACACTTAAACAATATATATACTATGTTTGACCCTACCCTGGGCTCAGATTCTCTACCCAGGGAATCATGAAATTTACAATTTTGGTAGTAGTCTTTCTGCTCTACATCATTTGTCTTGCACATGTGTGGTTGTAGAAAAGAATATTTTTGAAATTGGTAAATATTTAGCAGTTTTTGTCCCACCCCTAAGGCCTCAGAGGTGCAGGAGTCCTCAAATTTGCAATTTATGTTCCACTTGTCCCAAATATGTTTCATACCAAATTTGAAAAAGAATTGGACTGGTAGTTATCAAGAAGTTGAAAATGTTCAATTGTTAATGGATGGCAACCAATTGCAAAAATGATACATGTAACACACAATTTTGATGACTTGAAAAGTACCTTTCATTAGTAGAACTAAACACCACACTAGTAACTTTGGAAATTCAAATATTTTATATTCTAAAGTAAAGAGTGATCAAGGTAATTGTGGACAGATGTGAGGGGAGGTGGAGTCTGTCAAATTTTAAAAACTATTGTTAATAAATTTGTCCTATAAAGGTCATATTTTCGTTTTTAGAAAATCCTATTTTTGTCCTACTTTCTGATGATAAAATCCTATTTTTCCTATATTTTTTTTATCCAAAAGTTGCTATGACCCATGATAATGTTGCAATAAGTTTTTTTAAAAAAGACATTTGTCAAATAAATAGTCATAAAATGAAATGATGACTCACTAATAGCCAGTTGCTGTACATCCTTGGTCAATATCTAGCCTAAAATTTGATTCAAATTGTAAGAATAACAATTTATGAAAGAACGCTCATGTTGTTTGACTTTTTTTTCCATATTGTAATTGATATGAGGTGAAATGACAGTTGAGTTAGCTACTATGATAAAATTATTCACATTGAGTTACATCACAATTTAACTGCATTGTATGTTTTATATATTATGACCAAATTTTTAGGAAATCAACGAGACGGATAGAACAGAGAGACTTTTGATGCAGAAACACCACGACTTCAGTCTGTACTCACATAGCTATTATACATCACAACCCGACTGTCTACAAGACATCAACAACAACAATGATGAGAATATGATTCTTGATGATGTTGATATTAAGACGTTGAAAGATGAAGGTACACATAAAAAAAGAAAATATTAATATTTCAAAGAGGTTTTAAAAATTATTGAATTTAGATACAGAATTTAATTGTTTAGGCTTGAATTTTGAACATGTTGTCAAGACCCCCACCCCCTAAAAAATGAGAGATTAGATTAAATAAAATCTATAAATCATAAACTATTTCATGAAAGAAACATCAGTAATTACATACTTTTATGTGTATACTGGTCATTGTCGGGTAACTTGTGGGGCTCTTGACTCTCCCACCACTGTTTTGTGTCCTTTCTTGACCAAACTATTCAAATTTAAGTTTGTCATCAGACAACCATCTGTCTGGTCTCAATCCTTAATGTTATCTTTTAATTACAGGTGTACAGTGTGACCCTGACCCTCTGCTACAGGAGAACCTTGCCTTGAAGAAGGAGTTAGACGACCTCAAGAGAGAACGCTCCAGATACATTTGGAATGTAGAGAAGATTGCCAATGATGATGCCAAGACAAAGTTTTACACTGGCCTGCCTTCTTTTGCAGTGTTTATGTGGCTTTTCAAGTAGGCATACACATTTAGTCACATTTGAACATAGCGGTACATAGCTTTGTAATTTTAGTTACTTTTCACTAAGTTTTACATCATTCAAATATAGATCTGCATTGGATGTTTTTCTATTGCTGTATAATCCTAATACATAATTTAATCCTTTTTTAAAATATAGCTCCATGAGACCAAAGGCAGAGAGAATGAGGTACTGGATTGGCTTCAACACATACCTGACAGCAGACAGACAGAGGAAATCTAAGGGGTCATTGGAGCTGGTTGACCAGTTACTTGCTGTCCTTCTTAGACTTAGACTAGGACTGTTTACCTCTGATATTGCCCATATATTTGGTATATCAGAGATTACTTTTTCCAAATATTTTGCCACTTGGATTTCTTTACTTGCATGTGAACTGAAATCTTTAAATCCATTTCCTGCACGTGATATAATTGACAGAACAATGCCATTATCTTTTAACCCTTTCTCTACCGGCACATTTTAAAGGTTTTTAAAGACTAAATGACAATATTTTTACATCGAATAAAATCTGCATGTATCACGATTTGGGATAGGCATATGACATATAATTGTGTTAGGAATTGGACAGGGAATAATTTCTTATAAAGTTTGTCAAGGTATCCCATGACCTCAAAGAGGTCTACGGGGTCAAAGGTCATATAAGTGCACATCTTTGCAATTTTTTTCTCTGAAATATATATATTACGACCCCTCTCACTGGATTAGAGTCAAAAATAGGAAATTCTAAATGTATGAGCTGATGTACCTTTGAAAATACTACAAAAGCATCACAATCAAATAAATCAATTTTATTGACAAACAAATATTTTTGGTTGCTAAGTAACAACACTCAGAGTACAATTTTGACCATAATTTGCCTTTCTACATACATTCGACACAATTTAAACATAATTGCATTGAATGATGATTAGTAAATGTCACATTATTTTAAAAATATAATCTTTAAATAAATTTTAATCATTTTAAAAGGTTTTTAACAAAAAATATGATGAAAAGAATTAAGGTCGAAGTTCATAAAATGGAAACTTTGTACTTTATATACATTGTACATATCCATCATTTTCTAATAATATGACGTTTTGCCATTATGTTCCACTAAATAGAATAAATATTGCAATATTAAAACAAAGATCTTTATTGTTAATCTAAAATAATTTAATTTTTTGCATTCAAATATATTTGGTTGCTAAGCAACAGCACCTTCTCAAATGTTATCAAAAAGTACTACCCGTTTTCCCTCTGCAAGTTCAACGTATACGAATGTTCAAGTACTTACTTTCAATCACTAGATTTAAATGTACTTGCATCATATTTAACAAAAATGGTCTTATATTCAACCTCTTAAAACTTATTTCTAGACATCATTCTTGATACACTGTACTTAGTTGTTCCGATAGCGGCATGCATTGACCAATATCTGTCTATCGACTGGAACTTCACAGCAAACATGTATAAGATAATGCACAAAAATCTGGAAAAAAAGAATGTCTTAATACTTAGCCCTAAATACTAATGTATTGTCAGAGCTTTTGAATGCTTAATTGGCTCTGTAAATGTTTTCAATAGTCAAGGCCCTTTGAAAATTACTAGTATGCATTTAATTACTTATGAAATTTTATCAGAGGTAATTGTAGTACACATCTAATAAATGTGTTAGACGCACAGCAAGATTAATTTTGGTAAAGATAATCTTTTTATTATGCATTTTATTATTCGTTTTAAACTGGAAATCACTGTCACAATATCGGTACTTTAAAACTAGTAATACCTGTACAATTCCTCTTCAGTGAGAGGATGCGAATTTCCTTGGGAAGCATAATGACAATCCTTCCCTCGAGATATGACCATCTCAGCATAATGGTTGGTGGCAATACAGATGGAGAAAACCAAATCTTCTGTCAAAAACAGCTTCATAAAATCTGCAGTTCTCTGAATAATCGGGTCCCATATCTGAAAGGAAATTGCAAATAAAATCAGTATTGGCCACCTTACGTTATTTGTCAGCATTTAGAAAACTTGTCATACCTTGTAATTAGAAACAGAATAATGATTTTCCGGGTTTTGTTTTTTGTTTTTTGTTTGTCTCTTTTTGTATGTATGTGATACCTAGCAATGCAGTAAAAAACGCATTTCAGTGTATCATGACGCCATGATTCCATTTGTAAATGTATTATCTGAATTTATTTATTTTTATTTATTGTTAACCAAATGTATACAGATTTAACCCTATATTCAACCTCAAAGTCATACCAACTGAATGTCAGGTTGACACTCTGAATGAAATGCCATAGTTCTTGGATCAGGTGTCTCTGTGTCCTTCACATCAGCATCCTTCCATCGCATGTCTGCATTTGCCAGCAGACTGTCACTAGCGGACGATACCTGGGAACTTCCCACTAAATATTGGGATGTCAATACCCTTTTTAAAGATGAAAAGAAATTACAATTAAGAATTGCTGGTTCATGTTTTCAAGCAAAATATATAAGTTTCATGGTAGCAAGGGACAGTTTCACACTTAAGTACAGCTCAAATTTATTTAAAGATAGAGATGTCCTGTATTTGAAGTGACATTTGGTAGGGGATTGCGTACGTACATGTGTTAGAAATGAATGGAATATTTTATTATACATTGCAAGTGTAGCAGAGTGCGTAATGAAAAAAAAGATATGCATGATGTAGGTGTCAGCATTATGCCTAGCATATACATTGGTGGGGGGGGGGGATACTGAAGAAATTTAGGTTAAAACCTATAGGGTCCAGCGAAAATACTGCAACTCTGAGGGAAAGTATGTGACCCCAGATACAAAAGTAGAATTGAATTGGTTCTTCATGGTACACTGTGTCTAAATCCCCATTGCATGGTACTCTGATGGGGGTGTGGATTTAGTCGAAATTAGAGAAAATCTAGGCAAGATGATAGCTCATAGCATACCAGTACCAGCATGTATGGAATACATGTAATTTATGGTCATAAGCTACTCAGTGTATATAAAATACATGCATTTGGATAAAAGAGAAACCTATATATGATTTTTCATTAGCCTGTCATAATCAGACTTTGATTGATGTTACGTACATGTAACCCCCCCACCCCCTCCATTTCGGCCCAAACACACATTTCGTTTATATTTCTGTTACAATATGAAGAAAATAATTCAAATTATGGTAATAAATTTTATCATTACAATGACGTAATATGTGATTTCCTAGCAGATTGTGTTTTCTTTTCATAGAAAGATAATTTTTAAAAAACATGGAAAAATCCTGGAAAATAGCCCTCTAACCAGCGGCCATGAATGCCCAGTCTGATTAAAACCACCCCCATCCCCCTATCCACCCCCTTCTTACACTCGAGCGTCAGGTAAGGAGAGAATTCTGGAAAAGGGGGGTGTTAATCAGACGGATTAATGCCGGACCAGGACAGATTAAATGATGTCAGCTCTTAATAAACAATTAGATGTTATTCACTTGGTTTAGATATCATAAAATATAAATATTTTCTTTCATGAAACGACAAATTATGGCATCAAATTGCAATTTTTTTTTTCTAGTCGGCCTTAGGCTATGTGGCTACATCAACTTACATGTACATGTTTATACTGAATGCATGATCGTTTGGGTCATCCTGCAACAGGAGATCCATGGCATCTTCTGACATCAGGTCGTTTTAAAGATGTAAAATACAAGCCTTCGCTGTGACAGTGAAGCTGTGTTGTTTTCGTTGAAACCGAAACACGTGTGTTCCCCGTGCACACTAAATCCCCGCGGGGCCCGCGATCCCGATCACGGAAAAATAAAAGTATAGGCCTATAGGCTATATGCGAACTTCTTTTTAGTTTTATTTGTTTGGCAGGGGAAAATTATTACTATTCCGAACAAATATAACGTTTATATCTGAATTTGAAGTATTTTATCTATCTATCTTTTTTTTTTTATTATTTACTCTGCCGATGTAACATTCTCAATAGGTGTTTTATGAAGTTACATGTAGGTTGTGTAACTGTTATATACCAATATTGGTTTTATGCTTTTTTTTTTTAAAAAGCAGACAATACCTGGCTGATTATTCCATACTTATCTGTATATTGTTTTAGTGTATCAAAATGTACTGAATTTACTATTTACGGGACAATACAAATTTTATAGTTTTCGTGCGACGCGCGTCGATCGCTTTTATAGCGACGACGTTTTGTCGCTAATTTTAAAGAAAACCGCACAGCATGTTCCAATTTCATTTTATAGTAATATACTATACTACCGAGAATTATAACACGAATAAGGGCCCATCAAAAAGGAAATTTCCTCTACTTTTACAGGCTGTATTTACTTTTCCCTATTTCTATATATAAATATAGGTAAAACGCCGATATGTTTAAACATTGAGAAATAAAATCGTAAGAAAACGTACATGTGCAAAAAATTGCTATTTTCGTATAACTTTGCCAGGCATTAAAAATAATTTTTATATCTTCTGAAAGCAGGGAATATATGCTTTTCAAAAATATAAAAAATATTGAATTCATAAGGAAAATAAAAAATATCATATCGAGGGGGAAAATGACCTTGCGAAAAAGCGTTGCGTCATATTTAGACGAAGCCATCCTTCACTTTAAATGCTTTTTTTTTTAATCTAATGGCTTTATTTACTTTATTGATTTTTACATAGTAAAAAAATAGAGAAAATTTCCAAAAATATGATATATAGATCATATATCTTATGACCGTAGTTTCAAAGATTTAGAGGCACTCCTTTTGCGTTGCCCTATTTTTACGCGCCACCGGTCAAATTGACCGGTACGGTAGAGAAGGGGTTAAATCAAAGTAGTCATCTGTTCGAGTTATACTCGACTGTACAGAACTTTTTATACAGAAGTCCTCTAGTCTTGTAAATCAGAGTATGACATTTTCTAACTACAGACATCATACAACTGTGAAATTTCTTGTTGGCATCACACCATCAGGTGTTATTTCTTTTGTATCTGAAGGTTGGCCAGGTAAGGTATCTGACAGAGAACTGACAATTAATTCAGGTATTATAGATATGTTAGATGAAAATGACAGTGGTATGGCGGACAAAGGTTTTACAATAAGAGATCTGTTGGAAAATAAAAAAATGTAATTTGAATATTCCTCCATTTAGAGGTGCATGTCCGCAATTTTCAACAGATGAAGTTTTCAAAACACAGGAGATAGCCTCATTAAGAATACATGTAGAGAGGAGTATAGGTCGAGTTAAAAACTTCCATATGTTGGATGGTGTTATGCCTATAACTTTGCAACCATTAGTCACTAAAATTTTCCAGGTGATTTGTTGGCTAACAAATCTTGATGTGCCATTAATTACAAATTAATTTCCATTTATGTACATGAGTGTATTTTTATAGGAAGTGCTGCTTTAATTCATTTCAGACTGATGAAAATGACAAATTGTAATTCAAAATGATTTCAAACTAATTATTCTGATTGAACTCATGTCAACATATTTTTTATTTTTGGAATTTGATAATTAGGAGAACAAAACATGTATGGTGGAACATGACATAAAACTTGAATAGATATTAAATGTGAGATTTGTTAAAGGGAAAATGATTCTTATGCTTCATTTAAGGTTATTCGATCCTCGTGTGATGTCAAAGGTTTTTGCAAAAATCTTTATCAAATTAAACTTTGCGCATGAAAGAAATATATCTTCAGAAGAATTTTATTTACTACATAAAATAAAAAATTTGGTAAACTATTGATATTGAAAAAGTGTATATTTTCTATAGATAATCATTTCTTTATAATTAAAAAAATGTTGTCAAGGGCAATAACTCCTATGCTGGTATTTCTTCTACTGCATGTCTATTATGCATGATTACCCTAATATCCACAATTAATTTATACATATTTATGAATTAACAGTTTTCTTAAACTGTTGACATTTAAAATTTGGCATTTCAACAAGATTTTATCTATTTTAATTATTCTATACAACAAAAATGTGTGATTTTCTGATGTTAACATGCAATGTTTTTTTTTTATGTCTGACATCTTTAAAAATGTGGCAACATACACATTTTTTATGGTTATTGTTTAAATTTAACTATATCGAATGGAAATTAATACAGTTTTTGCACTTTTAACCATTATTATTGATAAGTCACATGAGGATCGATCGACCTTAAGTGATCAGTACACAACTCTACTTTTGTACATATGTTACACGTTTCTTGTTCATGTATATTTATAAACCATGCTTGCCATATTTATGGTATGATTCCAGTTGGTTTGTGATTGGCAAATGAATATTTTTTAGTTTAATGTAGAAATCCATTGCTATCTGATAAAAATGACACTTGCAGTCATTTGAAACTGTTCTTCAAAGATATTGACACTTGTTTATACATTTGGGATAGATTATATGAAATAATTTCTCTCAAAACTTAATTAATTATTGATTAATGAATTATTGATTATGCATGTTGATCATTGCATGATTTGGCATTTGTATACTGTACAACAAACAATGAAATGTGTGGTTATCTAAATCAAATTTTAAAAAATCAATTGTCTTTCCTGTCAGAAGTGCATAATATATATATATATATATATATATATATATATATATATATATATATATAAGTATGATGAAATTTCAATTTTATTGTCAGACTTTTCTTTTATAAAGCAATAAGTTCAAATGATACATTGTAAATATAACTTCAGAGCTTCAGATATTTAAGGATGAGGATTTTTTGCAGAAATATGCATTATGAAGTTTATCAAATTCTGAACTGGGAAAAGAATTACTTCTATCCATTAGGAGAATAAAATTCAAAGTGGCATTGCTCTTATGACTATATCTCAGGAAAACAGAATTTGAACAGATTAAAAATCTTAAAAGTAGATAAATAATAGAAATTATCTGGAGCTCTGTAACTGGATAATGTGATGCATATAAAATTCAATACGTCTAGGCATCATAGAGGACACAAACTCTTAATCAAAATATATTCTGTCAATACAAATATTGTTCTGAGCAGCGTCTGTCCATACTACAAAGTCACACCATGGTAATCGCATAATTGCCATTTCTCCCTGAACTTGAGCATAAAACTTGTGACTATTTTTGAGACGTGGTCCTTCCATACTTTATTCTAAACAGAAATTTGGACATCCCATTGCAACAATCTCACTCACTCCCATTGTTGTTACTTGAGTTATCTTGATGGAGTATGGACACTTAATCTCTAGTACACCTATGCTGTCACCATCAAAAACTCTCCCGTCACTGGAGGCACCCAAAAATGAGTTATCTGTGCACAAAGTGAGACCTGTATCCTCAACTTTAAAATTGTTGTTTGTGGCAGTCTTCAGATTGACATACTCTGAGCGTGCCTTTGCCTCATGTTGTTGTCCCCACTGAACAGCTGGTGGCAGAGATGCATACCTATAAATACACAGAACTTTAACCTAGGGAAAGAAGGCCCGCACAATTTTAGTTATATGTATATCAAATAAATTGATGACAAAAGAAATACAACATGGTGATCAAGTACATTGTATATATTAAAGTTTTTTTTATCCCCATATGTTATCATTCATAATAAATGTATTACATTCATAACATTATAATGATAATTTTTGTTCTAATATTATGTTTTCCATATCAACATATGAAAGCAACAATTTATATTAAATTAATGATATCAGCCAGGGTAGCTCAGTAGTTAGAACACCCGACTAGTAGTGCACGGATACTTTGCAATGTTACAAATTTATACTATATGTACAGATGTAGTATGAATATTTAACTTGGAGAATAATGCCAGCTACATTAAATGTAGCTTGACTTTAAGGAAGTGTGGGCCTAGCTTGGAATAATTGTCTGGTTTTATCGTTACACTGTATTTGTATTCCGAATTACCTATATACACACGTATGCCCATGTATTATAAAGTCATAAACTATCACAACTTACTTCTGAAGACTAGACCCCTCTACAATTTGCTTGATCAAAGACTTTGGATTGGGTCCAGCCTTCAATACATCAACAAATATGGAACTGGTTAAACGACCAATATGTAGTTTCTGCCACATTTCTGATGTCCTCTGGCCTCTTGTACTCGTCTCAATAAATTCAACCAATTCGTGATCAATTGTAATCTGAGGTGCTGAAATGTAAAAGTTAATCATCAGGTAATCATTATATTAAACTGAGGGTGCATATGATGGTTAGTATTTTGCATATTCTTAAACAATATTGATGTCCATCAAATTGAAATCTATAAATTTTGGAGCTTTCAGTATAGTTATATAGTATATATGAATTATTTTTTCATTCCTTACCATTATCCTCACAAAATATAAAAATTTTCATCCTTGTCACCATTGGATCTTCAATATCCTGGACCTCCATTTCCTTTATGACTTCTGGGGCATGGTCGGGTATATTCCACAAGTGGGACATCCCTACATAATAAGTGTATGTTTATGAATGACATCTATTGGTGACATAATGACTCCTCAAAATTAACTATACAAAATTGTTAAAATCTATAAATACTAATATCTATACAAGTAAATTTTTCCTGTTGAAATTCAATCCTTAATACCTGTATGTGGAAAGACATCTCTTAATTCCTTTAACTGCCACAGAGTGGTGTTAATATTTATGTCTTTGCCATCTGAATGGCGAGGATCATAGGCTGCGAGTGGATCAAGGTTTTCTTCAGTATCTGCCAATTTAAGCTTTTTCTTGGGCAAAGTGCTGATTGGTCCGATTAGTTTTGTTTGTCGCCCAGGAATGATCCATTTACATGGTTGAGATGTACAGCTCTCTGAAGTCGTCTCATTAGTTTTTACATGACTCAATGCAAAAATTAGGGTGCCTATGTGACTACATGCCTGTGCTAACCTACAAATTCATAATCAAAGTACTTAAAGTACTCGTGGGAGTTGAACGTTGTGGAAATTCAGTTAGAAAAGATAGTACTGGAAGGGTAGGGGGATAAATGACTGAATATTATCATGATTTTAGATACAAATCAACTGTTGTTGTTTTTCAAAGCGTTACAACAGCAAACATGGATAATGGAAGGCCCATGGGCCACAACGCTCCTCGAGTAACTGAAGTCGTGTTGTTGTTTTCTAGAATTTCACCCCTTTATATTCTCATGAAAAATGTGACCACATATTATGGCCCAAACATTCAAATCAATATGGTTATCAATGCCTTGCAGTTATGAAGAAGTTTTCCCCCTGTATATATACATTCAAGTTTAATCCTAGTTATAGCTAATTCTAAGAATTCATTACTTGAAAAGGTAGTCCAATATGCTAAACTGTCACCTGAGTATACTACAGTCCTGTAGAGGATCAATGGAATGGTAAATAATTGTATAATAACTCAAAATAAATGAAATGCAAAAAAATTAAAAATTGTCGGGCATCGGAAATGCACAAGCCGAGTTGCGCAAGGAATAGGCATAGAGGGAACCGGCAGAAAAGTTTTCAAGAATTATCAAGCAGGGAGCAAAATTTTGCGTACTTAAATTTCAGCCGACTTAAATCCTTTGTGACCTTTAACCCTTGACCAAAATCAATAGGCTTCTTTGTCTCATAAAGGGCGATGATCCATCTAAGTTTAATTGAGATCCTATAATTTGTTAAAAAATTATAGTGCAGAAAGCAAAATTTTCTCCAAATTTCAGTCTATTTATAGCCACTGTGACTTTGACCTTGTGACCCCGGAATCGATAGGCTTCTTGTCTTACTTCATCGATCTAAGTTTGATTGAGATCCTATAATTCGTTCAAGAGCTATGGTGCGGAAAACAAAATTTTCTCCAAATTTCAGTCTATTTATAGCCAGTGACATTGACCTTTGACCTAGTGACCCCAGAATCGATAGGCTTCCTCATCTTACTGAGGGTGACAATCCATCTAAGTTTGAATGAGATCCTATAATTTGCTCAAGAGCTATGGTGCGGAAATGAAATGTTGATGCGTGCCCGCCTGCCCGCCCAAAGGCACTTCATCAGATCATAAGCCGAGTTCGACTTCATCGCAACTCCGCTAAAAATGAAACACTAGTCAAATAATGTTATTTATTGCCAAGGTATTTGGGATATTATACTTTGGCTCAAACAGGGGGTGAATGAACCTGACAGTATGGAAAGCATATAGTGGAATCAGACTTGTGATGCTGGAAATCTATAGTGATTAATAAACTATACATGTACATACAAGATCCATAACTATTTTTTTTTCAGTTTGTGAGGGAGAATCCTCATGTCTCTTTCATCTGTAGACAAATAAACAATGTGTTTTGACCAGAGCAATTTCCAATCCTTTTTGCAGCATAAATTCAACATTGTGGCAACTGGGTTAAACTTTGATAGTGAAGTAATACATGGCAGCACCTTATTCCATGCTCTTAAAATTTCTGTTTGACACACACTCATGACATCCACTCAAACATTACAGAGTGCAGCAAAATCCCATTGTAATCGGGGATTAAAAATGGATAACTGGTACAAAATATGGTACATACTATTCAAAAAGGATAATGAATTTGACATATTGATGTCTTGGAAAAGGAAATTCTGACATCGGGGCTCTAAGCGTTTTCAAACATTGTCATTTGATAAAACTGTTCTACATTTTTAAAAATAGAGATTAATATGTCTTTACATACATAGGTGAGAAAGTTTCCATTATTCCTAGCCGAGACATACCATGTATGCGCAAAAAATTCATAAACAAATATCACACTACTCACGTAGAAAATGTGGACCTTACCGTCATCAAGCGCAGCGAAACACGCCATTTCGAGATTATAGTCGACGAAAGCTCGGTAACAGTAATGAATAAGGTACACTCATTTTGTATCTATTTTGTGACTTTCTTTATTAAAAGGAACAGTTCTCTAATGTGTAACGTGCAATTACTACGTAATTCAATAACTTGAAGCATGAAGCAGTTTCACTTTGCCACCGGATATAAGAAATTTTATTTCGTATTCCGATCCCAATCGAAAGTTGTTGACTGGGAATGACGTGTTTTAATTCAATCTACATGTAACATCAAGCATTTTTTATATCACATTAACAAAAAAACAAATATATACACATACACAATGTTGTAGAGTTATTTCTTGTAAATTTTCTGAGGTTTCGCACCATATTCGATATTTCGCGCCACGGTGTCAATAGGGCTTGTGTGCAGTTGTCGTTCGTTTCCCTATCAATGTTTATAGGTGACGCTGCGCTACAAACGACAATTTTCAACCTTATCTTTTATTTTTCTATGTATATCAGTATTAATTTGATCGAAATCTTGTATTCAAATTGATTTGAATACAATATCATTGCATTTATTTACATGTCAATTATCAAAATTAGATTAATTCAGAAAAGTTACATGGATTATTTAATGGCGGATGTTTATAAAAGTTTATGTTGATTTACCTAGGAGTAAATCAGCTGACACAGAACCCCCGCTGACGACCACTATACAAATCAATACAAATTACTGCGCAGAAAAGTGCGTGATGACCCAGGGAGATTGAACATAGTTCAACTCCCAAAAAGGAACAACAAAATTAATTTTAATAATAATATAATCTGTTATAAAGGAGTAATCAAATGCCTATATACATGTATTTTTTTCTGAAGAAAAGTGTTGTATATTTTCAATTGATTAAAAGAATTATACAATCATAAAAGATATATCATTAATATGAAATCATTTTAAATTCATAATTGTGGCAATTATGATTTCTGGTTAAATTTGAAAAGCTATTTAAGTTTCTAATTATCTAAAACCCAGCTTTTTAGAAGAATTTTACTTTTTATTTGGTGAAATAAATTACCCAATAGGACACTGACAGTATCCATGCTGTACATTTGGTTTGCCTGCATTTGTAGTCAGGATGCAAATGGAAATCTGATATTGCTGTTTCCTCATAGATGCTTGACATTTTGCTCTGACATATATGACAGAACTATTTATCTGGAAAGAATGTGTACAACTTTGAACAGATTAAATAAAAAACAACCCTAAACAATGTTGTATACAGTAGGCCTAACAATTTTTATATATGTAGAGCATGCACTTTTTATATACATGTGCTAGTTCAATTAATATTGATGACTATCTCACAAATCAGAGTAAATGGTGTGGAAAAAAGATTCTCATTTAATAGGTCTATTTAAAAAAATTACCTTTGACACTTTAATATCTTGGACGTCACCGGCTTCAAAGTGCTTCACAGATCTGTCCAAGCCATTGAAATTGCTTGCTGTACCACCATATGTTGTTGGTCTTTCGATCATATAACTGTAGATATCACTAAATGTTATAGTGGGGATGGACGAGTAACCCGGACTTTCATAAGCAACAACGTTGAATGGTGGTAAGCTGTCCTGAAACGATCCTACTAGCGGAGATTCGAGTGGGTCTTTTTCTACGATCGGTGTTAAAATCGAAGTTTCAGTCTGACTTAACAGCAATTCCTGAATGATTTCTTCTTTTTTCTTTCTTTTAACATCAATGCCAACATCTACCGCCAGATTTCTCAGATCATTTACCTTTAGTTTGTTCAAATTCTCCCGCTTTGTCATTATAATTCATGTAACCAACGTAAACATGATCGAAGGTTGCCGTCCGGAAGCATTTGTGCGCATGTGCGAGATTTATCGTGAAAAGGCTTATTCAATATATTTCCATTTTACAAGTTTACATGTGGAAGTGACATTCAGAGATGTGAAAAGGAAAAACATTTCATTAATATGTTCAAACCTAAACTCAATAATTCAGTTTAACGTTATCATATTTGTAAATGAAAATGTTTTCACGCATTACTTTATAATGACATCACTGTAAACACTATGTTTTAACGTTCAGTGTCTTATGACGTCGAAATTTGTTTTGCTTTACTATGACGTCACAATGAACAATACGTTTCAACAGTCAGTATGTAATGACGTCTAGATTTGTTTAATTTCAACGTTCTGCTGTTTGTGACGTACCGTCGCTATGTTACTAACTGTAAAGCTTCTGAAGATTTGAAATGAAAGCGCTAAAGCTTTACTAAACGTCTTCGTGTTTCATTTTTATTTTTTACCTATACTTTTACCGATCATTGCGAAAAGTAACTATTATCTATCTATCTATCTATCTATATACATATATATGTATAAAGCACAGAAAATTTCACTTTATGTGGATACCCACTTCCGCCCCTACCCGGGGTTGAACTCACGACCTGCGGAACCAAATCTCCTAGCAGCATGTAACCAGCGCGCTAGACCGCTTGACCATCTAGGCAAGTCTAGATGCCTAGATGGTCGAGCGGTCTAGCGCGCTGGTTACATGCTGCTAGGAGATTTGGTTCCGCAGGTCGTGAGTTCAACCCCGGGTAGGGGCGGAAGTGGGTATCCACATAAAGTGAAATTTTCTGTGCTTTATATTAATTATTTCTTCACTTAGGGCAGTTATGTTCATTTAAGAGTTCATTGCTATTTCTGTGCTTTATATATATATATATATATATATATTAAAGAATAAAAAAGCATTCTGGTTCATTTTAAAAACAGTTTTAAGTTTTTTATAACTATATTTTGAAAACGCTAAGACTTTTGAATATACAGAATAATTAAATTGGTTCGTTATTTCTGGATAGTTTCATAACTTCTGAAATTTATTATTTACAAGGGTCAAAAGTGCCCCCACCGAAATGGTTGGGGATTAATATTTTGATCACCCGAAACGGTTGATTTGGTAGACTAGAAAAAGCATGCGAGACATTAATAATAAGTTGATGTTTTTACTTATTCCTGAACTTTAAAGTTAAACATTCATACAGCCACCTGTCGACTGAAGTAGTGCTTATTAACATTGGTAATTTGCTGATTTCATCTATGAATACGTTCGTTCAATCTCTACCCAGAGTTATCGTTACTTACACTCATATACATCTCAAATTCCATGGATATGAGTGCAAAGAATGACAACTCTGGGTTTAAGCACATGTTAATACGAAGTCCCGGGATTTTACTTGCTTTTTTTCTTGCCATATTTGTATGATTTTCTACCATTCCAAATCTAAACTTTTGGGAGAAATTCTAGTTAATTGCATGCACTGCAGTTTGCCGTGCATTACATTACGGACACTCGGCAGTAAATATAAAAAATAAAATAAACAATTATATATATTTGCTTTCATCCACATTGCAGTCAAAGGGTCCAATAAAATAAAAAAATTGGTCTTTTTAATATCCATCACCTATTTGCTCTATGGTGACTTCCCTCGTGTCTAACACTCTCTGTTAATTTATTATTACCGGTAATATCCATCACCTATCTGTTCTATGACTATTTCCCTCGTGTCTAACACTCTCTGTTAATTCATTATTATTAATATCCATCACCTATCTGTTCTATGGTGACTTCCCTCGTGTCTAACACTCTCTGTTAATTTATTATTAATATCCATCACGTATCTGTTTTATGGTGACTTCCCTCGTGTCTAACAGTCTCTGTTAATTTATTATTATTAATATCCATCACCTATCTGTTCTATGGTGACTCCCCTCGTGTCTAACAGTCTCTGTTAATTTATTATTACCGGTAATATCCATCACCTATCTGTTCTATGACTATTTCCCTCGTGTCTAACACTCTCTGTTAATTTATTATTATTAATATCCATCACCTATCTGTTTTATGATGACTTCCCTCGTGTCTAACACTCTCTGTTAATTTATTATTATTAATATCCATCACGTATCTGTTTTATGATGACTTCCCTCGTGTCTAACACTCTCTGTTAATTTATTATTATTAATATCCATCACCTATCTGTTCTATGACTATTTCCCTCGTGTCTAACACTCTCTGTTAATTTATTATTACCGGTAATATCCATCACGTATCTGTTTTTTGATTACTTCCCTCGTGTCTAACAGTCTCTGTTAATTTATTATTAATATCCATCACGTATCTGCTCTATGATGACTTCCCTCATTTCTAACAGTCTATTGTGGCCCCATCCTACCCCTGGGTGCCATTTCAAAAACAGAAACTTGGATATACTTTTTATCAGGAACCTTTCATGTAAATTCCCATTTCTATTGTCCATTGGTTCTTTAAGGAGGTATGCTACACCAGAGAAATTTGATGTAGATGAAAAGTGGAGGGTATGTACAACAATATTTTGAAGTTGAAAAATTTCAAATTTACTTTATTTTGTCAAAAAATACAGTTTTAGTATAAGGTAATCTGAAAATTTTTTAATACCCCTGCTGGACTCGAACCTGCGACCTACAGTTCAGCATTCGGTATTCTAACCTACTGAGCTACTCGGCTAGGTATTTAAATAGAAAAGGAAAAGTCAAATATTGCTGATATTGATTTTTTCATCCATGTTTTTAAAGGAAGTCAGCCATTATGATGATGTAGAGTACTACCTTAAAGATTTTCTCTATTATATATTCACATGTAAAGCTTTCATCCCCCTAATGTGGCCCGCGGGGGGTAGGGAGGGGGCATGATATTTACGAACTTGCATCTACAATATGTCAGAAAGATGTCATATAAATTTCCACTTTCCTGGCCCAGTAGTTCTTCAGATTTTTAAATGCCCTCCTCCTATTGCATGTTTATCTCCCCTTTGACGGGGTTGGCCTTTCATTTGAACAAAACTTGAAGCCTCTTCACCAAATGATGATTTGTGACAAATTTGTTTGAAATTTGCAGAGCTATTCTGAAGACAAAGTCAAAAATGTTTAAAACTTTACAGACGGACGGACAGAATGACGCTGGACAAAAATTTCAGAAAACTTCACTTGAGCTTTCAGATCAGGTGAGCTAAAACATCAATGAAAGTTGATACAATAGAATTACTTTTTCCGGAAAATTGTTCTCCCCTATAGGTCTTTCTTTTCTTATTCTAAATTGATCCTTTCAAGAATTATTCATATTTCATATAGAATCAACAGTTATCAGTGGCAGCCGATCTGAAACCGGCAAATCAATTCGCCTTTCATGAATCACTCCCAACAAATCGCAATGTATTAATTTTATTCAAATATAAAACAAATTCACGTGAATAAACGACATCTGAAATCAACAATTAGGTCAAGTGGTAAGGACTTTGGTACCAACTCAAGAATCTGACCCATATCAAATATACCGACACGCTTCATTGATCCCTCAAAGCATTGGTATTGAAAAAATATCGGATTTACGTCCAAATCAACCAGCAAAAAAGACGCTAATCAATACAAGTAATCAAACGTTTCGTCAACGCAGATTTTCAAGAGAGAAAAAAAACAACAACAATAAACAAACTA